>NC_090193.1:33261367-33383867 GCF_024679245.1 Pseudorasbora parva
TTTTTTTGCTGTTGTTTGATGACGTGCTCATTTGGGGATCGTTTAGTCAGGAAAAACTATTCTGTTAGAAAATACAGTAGATTTCCACACCCCAAGAAAATACAATTGCTTAAAGTGTTAGTTCACCCAAAAATAAAAATGATGTCATTATTTACTTACTCTCATGTTGTTCGACAAATGAAGATATTTTTGTTGAAGTCCGATGGCTCAGAAAGGCTTTCATTGGCACTAATATCATTTCCTCTCAAGACCCATAAAAGGCACTTAAGACGTCGTTACAAAGCCCATCTCACTACAGTGGCTCTATAATAATTTTATGAAGTGACGAGAATAGTTTATGTGCGCAAAAAAACAACTAAATAACGACTTCTTTAGTGATGGCCGATTTCAAAACACTGCTACCTGAAGCCTCAGAGCTTAATGAATCAGCGTATCGATTCAGGATTAGGATCGCGTGTCAAACCGCCAAACTGCTGAAATCACACGACTTCGGCGATCTGAATCATGAATCGATATGCTGATTCATAATGCTTTGATGCTTCAGGAAGCTGTGTTTTGAAATCAGCCCATCACTATTTAAGTCGTTATTTTGGGGGGTTTTGCGCACAAAAACTATTATGGTTGCTTCATAAAATTGTTGTAGAGCCACTGTAGTGAGATGGGCTTTGTAACGACATCTTTAGTGCCTTTATGGGTCTTGAGAGAGGAAATGACATTAGTGCCAATGAAAGCCTTTCTGAGCCATCGGATTTCAACAAAAATATCTTCATTTGTGTTCTGAAGATGAACGGAGGTCTTACGGGTGTCCAACGACATTAATAATGAATGTAATTAATGACAGAATTTTAATTTTTGAGTGAACTAACCCTTTAAGGAAAACATCCTTTAACATACTTTATACAAATACACAGATGCAAATGTGTTTCAGATTTTCACAAAGAAAATATTATACTTATGCAAACCAATGAATGCAACACATACTTGAAAGGACACGTAAAATCATGCTTATTATTAAAAATCAAAATTTAAAAAGCGATTCAAAAAAGCTTCGGGTTTTCAGTGCTTTTTTTGATGGGCAGCACACACAAAAAACACCGGATCATGAGCTGACACGTCACGTGACACATGCAGAGCATACATTTATTAAATTAAATCACAGAAATTGCAATTTGATAAACACTCTAAACTATACTAGTTTAATTTCACTTAATAGTGCAGCTCTATTTCTACGCTTTATACCCAATATAACTACAAGGAGCAGAATAAAATACGGCTGTCTTTTCCTCAACATTATCCCGTTTCTCTGTGAATATGGAACGTATCTAAATGTGAAAATCTTTTTTCCCCTAAAGCAGTATTCTGAAATGACCCGTTACCAATGATCTATAAAGCGTTGAGTTTGGTAGTGCATGAAGAGTCGCAGTGAGAAGCATCGTTAGAGGGCTTGTTAAAACAGCCCGTGCACTTCATTGATTCACATGTTTCAATATAAACAGCTTTCAATGCCATCTGAGTTCTCCATTAAGAGTTACTCAGAAATCATGCCTCGGACATTTCAAATAAAACAACCAATAAAGCCATGGTTCTCCATTTAATTCTATTTCATTTTCAGTTTAATTTTCATTCATTCAAAAAGAAAATGACTATCTCACGGGAAAATGTTGTTTTGATTCATGGAATGCAGGATAAATTAACAATGCGACAAAAGATGGGAGTTTTTTTGAGCAGGACACTACATGTTCAACACCCAACTCACTGAAATGAAATATATTTTCCACGAAGGGACTTACTAATCAAAGTGGAGACGCTGTTCAGTTTTGGATCATATGGGCACTTTCCCTTCCCAGAATCCTCTTTGCCGGGCTCCAAATGGAAGACGTATTCCTGAAAGGGAAATTAAAAGCAAAAATTAGATCTCTTACTGTCAATAATTCCAAAAAAACACGGTAGACTTTGCATATGTCCTCATATCCTTATAAAACATGACATGGACTTGGTCAAAACAACAGGGTTAGGCATGTGACAAACACTGATGCACAACAGTAAAAGAGAAAAAGCAATGATGCAAAATGAACTAATCTCAGAGTTGGATATCTGCATATAATGTGCGGATATAAAGTTTCTCCATTCAAACTTCTCCTCTCGTCCGTAGCCCGCAACACCTGTCTAATCCTGCACCGCGAGTGTGGCGGAATGGCTTACTGACACCGGCCCATCCCAGCATCCCTCAGGCATGATACAGAAACACTGACTGACAGGTATTTGGATGTACGATTCAGGAATTGCCACGAGCGTGTGCTGACATGCCCCGAAGACTCGCCATGAGCCAGATCCTCAGGCTTTCTAACCCAAATGTTCCTCTACAGTCACAGGAGGAGACAGAGGAGTGGAAGACATTTCTAATCTTATCTATCAACATTCATTAAAAGGAGAGCGAAAAAAAGGCTGTCAAAATATTCAGTGCTGTCCAGCATTAACAGATTCCCTTTCACCCGTTATTAAAATCAACACTGCAGATTAGAAATAACTTGGCACTGGCAGCTCCTGCGGGTTGAAGTGCCTTAAATTAGAATGGTGGTGTGTAAAATTTGCATCAGACACCCCATACTCTTCTGTTTCACAGAGCTGTGGGGCACTGAATGGAAATTATAGTGTGCTACAAAATATTTTATTTATTTTGTGAGAATAACCATTTCTAAAAAAAAAAAGTTGTTGTGCTTGCCATCAATTCATGCCAATTTTTTTGTTGTTGTTGCACATGTTTCTCCAATGTTATTTATCTCTCCATCCTCACCATGTTGTTACTATTATAAACATGTATATTTAGTAGATGTATATGTACAGGTCACAAAAAGGTCAAGCGCTTCTTCCTGTGATGTGAAATGTAGGACGCCTTAAGTATTTGAGTAATGTTTAGCTGTGTAGGTCTATTATTTCCTCTGCTTCTTTGTATTTGCTCTGGATCAACAGCCTGAAAGACTGTGTGAGTGTGTGTTACATTCACTCCTGCAGGGCCAGTGAGGTAAAGTTATGTATTGCAAGTTAGTCATTCAAAAAGAAATTGCAATAGTAACAGAGAAAAAAACTTCAGTTGCGAAATTAACTTCAGAAGCCAGGTTTGTGGGTAGAACTACAAAGGCATACACATTTAACAAGCTAAGTTACCACAGAAGAACAAAAATTAAACAAAGATCAGCCAAAAGTATTGACACATTCTAAAACTAAAAGAAAGTGACTTTAACGCACAAAAAACAAGATGTGTACCACAGAACAAAGCTTAAAAAACATGTTAGAAAGACAAAGAGTTAACAACAACAACAACAGAAAATAAAAAACCCCAGACATCAGACACAGATGAGACGGAACAGGAAAAACACAGAGGAACGAAGAGCATGCAGGTTAATGTGTCTTTAGACAGCAGGAGAGCCAGCGGGCTCACTGCAGACGTCCCGACCCGTGTCCCACCTGTAGTCCCGTCTCATCAAACACGATTTCAGGCTCGGCTGCACGACTAGTTCTTCCTCTGGTCTGGGGCATCTGGAGATGCATGGCCGTCTAAAACACAACATAGGTCACGTGATCTATGATGTTACCCACTTACCAAGCATGGTCCCCCCTTTCAGCTCCCCCAAAAAGTAGAACATAAGCTCAGCTATGTTCCAAAATGTAGTGAGCTGCGATTCTGCTAAAAATTATACCGTCTGTCACAGTAATCCCAGAATGCATTTCAAAGAGCACAATGCATGATAAAATAAGACATGCACTACCATTCAAAGGTGTACGCTTGGTAATAAAAAAAAAGAAAAACGTTTTTAAAAGAGGTTGCTTATGCTCACCAAGGCTGAATTTGTTCAATAATATAATATAATAATATAACAGATTGAAATGTATATTTTGGGATATATTTTCTGCTTTGGCCAGTGAACTCTTGTATAAATCAGCCAAAGGTGGTTTAAGTTGGTCACTCAGTTTGGACTTACTGGTTAGCCAGCTAAAAAGTGTCTCAAACCAGTCTAAGCAAGCACCTTTTACTGGTTTACTGTACACTGCTTCTCAGGATGTCCAAGTTGCTCACTAGGTTGCGGAAGATAGTGTGTGTGTGAAATATATTAGGCACTAGATATCTTGAAGTGTAAATCAAAACCCGTCTGGGATTGTGGTGTGATGTGTTTGAGTCAAGGGTGTTATCATAGCGTGCTGCTGTCGAATGGTTTGACCATTATGGGTTGCACAGCTGGCTTTCGGAAAACCCCAAAAATCAACATTTTGAGTCAGCGCGTCTACTGCGGCCACATGTGTTTCTTTCAACATACTGTCTTGGGTACAGTCTGAATGCAAAGACTGGGCTAGCACGCCAAAGACCTGTTGCAGTTGGCCACATCTGGATGTCTTTGGGTTAATGTGCGTCTGTGCATGTTAGACGTGATGTGTGTCATGCTCATTGGCACAGACATGGAGATGTTTGCCTGGCTGGATGACTTTGTGGACGGAGTCTGTGACCCAGGTTTCCTGTCTAGAAAGAGCAGGGTGTTAAGGGGTGTATCACATCACCTCTCAGCTCTTGTACCAACATTCACACGCGGAGGGCATTAAAAGGATGTGTGCCAGTTAAAAATTCCTGGGAAATGTTGAAGCAATCCTTTATGATGGGCAATAGACCTCCAGCACCATACTGAGACGCTATAATGGGAGCTCCCATAGCATAACCACCTTCATAATACAGCTCTCAGAATTACAACTGGGAAGTTATTATAGGAATAATTCGTTCATTATTTACTCACCCTCAATTCGAAACCCATGTGACGTTTTGAAAAACATCTAAATGGAGGTGTTTTCCATGCAACTACTGACTGCAGCTGTTCATTTCCCAATATTACAAAAGATCTAACTAAAGTCAGTGAGTTGAAGGACTTTAGATATACAAAGATGATGCACTCATTTGACTTACGAGTGGGAGCGAGTACAACGGGCAATATGGTGGAAGAGACTCGTGCTTAGGACTGCACAGCACATGCGCATTGGCTCTTTCCAGCCTGAAGTACATGAATCTCATATGCTATTTGAGCATAAGAAACAACATTTACTGGACAGAAAGTTAATGTAAGATTTTGTTATTAACTGTTGATTGAGTAAATGGTTCATCATTGATTATCAGTAAACATTTAATTTCTATCGAACAAGAAAAAAACGGTTAAAGTGTTCCAACAAACTGGCTTAAAATGACAAAGTTGCAAAAATAAATTACAGAATTATCCCTTTAAGAAACGCATAACTATATAGTATTGTATAGGTGTGATTTTATACATGTAAGTGTGTGTGTGCGTGTTGTGTGCACGTTAAAAATAAAAAAGTCATTATATAAATGGATTCCCAACTTCTGACTTCTATTAATTTCACTTTAAACGTCCCTGGACCATCATTAGAGAACAAGTGTTGTGTTTAGAGAGACAAAGTGCTAGCTGTACAAGCAAGGGTCCTAAAATGGCAAAGAGGGTCCACAGAGTGATGCCTGGCTCGAGCGAAGAAACTCAAGCTCCTCAATTAAAGAGTAAGACTAAACAGGAGAGAGAGTTATAGCGCGCTGGGGAAGGCAGCTGTGAGGGTGAACGCCAGCCAACACCTGGAGGGTTTTTACGTTGCACAGGGGGACGGTGAGTGAGAAATCACGGTTGATGGACTGTAAGAGTCGGTAATGGATAGATTTGTGGAGAAATCTGGAAAAGGCGTATCCATCTATAAATACCGCAAGAACACCTGTGCCTCACAGGTATCCAGGTGTGCCCGCTATGTTTAAGACACACCTCTCATGCCCTGTTACCCCACTCTCAGAATGGCTATTTACCATTGGCTTGCGTCCTCTGTTGACATAAGTGCATACTGGGTTGTAGGCGCCCGTCCCACACACGTACAAGTGCGTCCTGTTCCATGGCTCGATCAGACGGACGAAATTACCGCACTCGCCCTAAAAGGAGAAACAATAACGTTAACTATTTTCACACATGTCTATGGCAGACTGAACAAAAGACCCATTAGACCACACATTAAAAATCCAGTGAATTTTAAATGTGAGTTTCATGGCTTTTAGTGCACATAAACTTTAAGAAGATCTAAACTAGTTCTACACGTCGGAGAAACATGGACCAACATTTGGTCGCTTGGCGCTTGGTCCCTAAATGAGAACTGTAACAATGCCAAATACATATGCTAGTATGCAAACACAGATGCTAATGTTTGACCAGTGCATTCAGATTTTCGATTAGCTATGCCAGCATTTTAACTGATTTCAAACATATTACTTCTCAAACAGTTGCTCCACTTTGACTGTAGCTGACCTAAGAGAAAATGGCTGTAGAATACTTTTATAATAACACTTAACACTTAGTGAGGCCAGCAGGGGGTGCTCACCCTGTGGTCTGTGTGGGTCCTAATGCCCCAGTATAGTGATGGGGACACTACTGATAAAGAGCACCGTCTTTCAGATGAGACGTTAAACCGAGGTCCCGACTCTCTGTGGTCGTTAAAAAATCCCAGGATGTCCTTCGATAAAGAGTAGGGGTGTAACCCCGGCATCCTGGCCAAATTTGCCCATTTGCCCCTGTCTATCATGGCCACCTAATAATCCCCATATCCTGATTGACTTAATCACTCTGTCTCCTCTCCACCAATCAGCTGGTGAGCGTTCTGGCGCAATATGGCTGCCGTCGCATCATCCAGGTGGAGCTGCACATTGGTGGTGACTGAGGAGATTCCCCCTTCTATATGTAAAAGCTCTTTGGGTATCTAGAAAAGCGCTATATAAATGTAATGAATTATTATTATTATTATTATTATTATTATTAACATGATGCAGTTGCACCATTCATTTTGTTCTGACATACACATTGTTTTACTGTGGTCGGAAAGGTATATTTGATCAAAAATACAGTAAAAACTGTTTTCTAAAATGTTATTACAATTAAAACCAGTGGTTTTCCATTTTAATATATTTTATTTTATTTATTCCTGTGATGCTAAGCTGAATTTCCAGTATCATTACTCCAGACTTCAGTCACATGAAATAAATCTTAATATTCTGATTCGCTGCTCAAGAAACATTTCTGATTATTATCAATGTTGAAAACAGTTGCGCTGCTTAATGTTTTTGTGGAAAGTGACTTTTTTCATGATTTCTTTGATGAATAGAAAGGTCAGCATTTATTTTAAATATAAATCTTTTTATTTTAATTTTATTTTTTACATAGAGTATTCTTCAGGTCTAATACCAACTGCCACTAAATAGCAACAGCATGCATCTACTCATGGTTTTGTCTAACTGTAATGTAAATCAAAGTATCAAATCAAACTATTGGCTTTTTTATGTATTATGTATAAATGTATTACTTCCTGTTTCAATAGGAAATCGCAGGAAAGAAAAACCAAACTGCTTATTGGTCTTTAAACTCTGGCATTGATTTCAGCAACCTTAAGTTAAGTTCAAAAGAGTCAAATCAGATATCACAAAAGTATCCCTAGAGATCTACATGCGGATTCATTCCACAGCAAGATCATTCAACATTATGAATAATTCATGAGCTGTGGTTAAAACCCATAATGTCCCACTTAAAGTACCATACCAGTGCACAACCAAACACCCCCTTCCCTGCAGATGTGCAGATGATCAGGTGATGCTCTCAGTTTCTTTACCAGACCACTAAACCACACACCCAAATCCATATGTCTGCAAATCCAGGAATTTGACTGGTTTGAGTTGGTTTCACGCTGGATCTAGCATCTGTTTTCCTTCTCTGAATATCTGTGTGTGTTTGTGTGGGTTGTCGGACCAGGGAGGTTGAGGTTTGTAACACACATAGTTGACCTCAGCACTATTCCTAAACATGAATCTCACTTTCACTCCATTTACTGTATATCAGCATTTTTTTGTTGTAGACCCTGAACAAATGGTTTTTATACATGCAGTGCATTTGTAATGACATTTACAGCTAAAATCCAAACTACAAGCAGATGTCACATGCAAAGCCATAGAGTATCATAAGTGAGAGCTGGCTGGAGTTGAGTTAAGATGTCTAAACAATATCTTGCGAGCCAATGTAGACCAACTGTAAACTGAGAAACCGGTTGTGTGTATTGTCATAACACTTTCTGGAACAATTCTTGGAGATATTAAAAACAAATAAGACAACATTTAGCTCCAGTTCTGTAATTTGATGGGTTCTTTGTTTTCAGGGCGTTCCAGATCAGAGTATGCGAGCGATGTGGAAGCAAAGCAAATGAAAAGACGGGACTCACGTTTGTGTCTTTGCCACTTAAAACACACTCCGTCTTCCTCTGTGGGGAAACAGGCCAGTGTATCTAAAAGAGAGAGTACGAAAAAGAGAGTATAGGGTCAATCCCATTTGTCACAACAATGACACACTATCTCAGAAACTATCCCATTTAACTCAACAACCTTTCACCATAATGAGCTGAACTAGCCAGGGAATGTTCACCCTGCATTTTTATAAGGCCCCAGGGTTCCCCCATATCCAGGCTTTAGTTTTATAGAATTTAATAGTCGGTTTCCTGCATTGCTGTGAGCTAATAAGTAAAAAGTAACAGTGATACAGGAATGACCGTTGGAGCCTGTTGTGATTTATGTTATGGCTTGTGCTTATCCAGGAACTAAAAGACAAAACAGGGTGAACAATGTGGAGAGAAAAATAAATAAATTTAATAGAGTAAATAATAAAAATTTACTCAAACAATAAAATAAAAAAACCCTGTAAAAACAAGTATTATAAGATTATTATTAATAATAATAATAATAATAAATAAATAAAAATGTAATACTTGTTTATTTACTGTTGTTTTATATTTATGTCTTTTTTTTATTAATTTACATGTATTATTATTATTATTATTATTATTATTATTATAAGCAATACCTGTTTTTTACTGTTTTTTATTTTTATGTATTTTCCATTAATTTATTTAAAATAATAATACTTTTTATTATTACTATTATTATTATGTAAATCAATTAATAAAAAAACAAACAAATAAATACAAAAGTAAATACATAAATATAATAAACAAAAATAAATAGCATAAAATAAAAATGTATTAAGTAATACATTTAAAATAATTAATCTATAAATAACTCAAATTCCTTAATCCATCATCATGTAAATAAATGAATAATAAAACATAAAAAAAACAACAATAAAAAAAAAACATACATACATATATTTATAATAAATAAAACAAATAACCCCCTGAAAAGGATGCAATTAAATCAAATTAAAACAGTATATTTATAATAATAATTTATCAATTTCATCAATTTATAAAAAATAAATGTATTCATTATACAGTATTGTTCAAAATAATAGCAGTACAATGTGACTAACCAGAATAATCAAGGTTTTTAGTATATTTTTTATTGCTACGTGGCAAACAAGTTACCAGTAGGTTCAGTAGATTCTCAGAAAACAAACAAGACCCAGCATTCATGATATGCACGCTCTTAAGGCTGTGCAATTGGGCAATTAGTTGAAAGGGGTGTGTTCAAAAAAATAGCAGTGTCTACCTTTGACTGTACAAACTCAAAACTATTTTGTACAAACATTTTTTTTTTCTGGGATTTAGCAATCCTGTGAATCACTAAACTAATATTTAGTTGTATGACCACAGTTTTTTAAAACTGCTTGACATCTGTGTGGCATGGATTCAACCAACTTGTGGCACCTCTCAGCTGTTATTCCACTCCATGATTCTTTAACAACATTCCACAATTCATTCACATTTCTTGGTTTTGCTTCAGAAACAGCATTTTTGATATCCCCCCACAAGTTCTCAATTGGATTAAGGTCTGGAGATTGGGCTGGCCACTCCATTACATTCATTTTGTTGGTTTGGAACCAAGACTTTGCCCGTTTACTAGTGTGTTTTGGGTCATTGTCTTGTTGAAACAACCATTTCAAGGGCATGTCCTCGTCAGCATAGGGCAACATGACCTCTTCAAGTATTTTAACATATGCAAACTGATCCATGATCCCTGGTATGCGATAAATAGGCCCAACAACATAGTAGGAGAAACATGGCCATATCATGATGCTTGCACCTCCATGCTTCACTGTCTTCACTGTGTACTGTGGCTTGAATTCAGAGTTTGGGGGTCGTCTCACAAACTGCCTGTGGCCCTTGGACCCAAAAATAACAATTTTACTCTCATCAGTCCACAAAATGTTCCTCCATTTCTCTTTAGGCCAGTTGATGTGTTCTTTGGCAAATTGTAACCTATACTGCACATGCCTTTTTTTTAACAGAGGGACTTTGCGGGGGATTCTTGAAAATAGATTAGCTTCACACAGACGTCTTCTAACTGTCACAGTACTTACAGGTAACTCCAGACTGTCTTTGATCATCCTGGAGGTGATCATTGGCTGAGCCTTTGCCATTCTGGTTATTCTTCTATCCATTTTGATGGTTGTCTTCCGTTTTCTTCCACGTCTCTCTGGTTTTGCTCTCCATTTTAAGGCATTGGAGATAATTTTAGCTGAACAGCCTATCATTTTTTGCACCTCTTTATAGGTTTTCCCCTCTCTAATCAACTTTTTAATCAAAGTACGCTGTTCTTCTGAACAATGTCTTGAACGACCCATTTTCCTCAGCTTTCAAATGCATGTTCAACAAGTGTTGGCTTCATCCTTAAATAGGGGCCACCTGATTCACACCTGTTTCTTCACAAAACTGATGACCTCAGTGATTGAATGCCACACTGCTATTTTTTTGAACACACCCCTTTCAACTAATTCAACTAATTGCCCAATTGCACAGCCTTAAGAGCGTGCATATCATGAATGCTGGGTCTTGTTTGTTTTCTGAGAATCTACTGAACCTACTGGTAACTTGTTTGCCACGTAGCAATAAAACATATACTAAAAACCTTGATTATTCTGGTTAGTCACATTGTACTGCTATTATTTTGAACAATACTGTAAATGGAATATTGGTTATTTATTATACATAAATAATAAGTCAATATATCTATACTAATAAATGCATCAATACATTGAAATAAAATAAATAAATAAATCATCCATCCTTATTATTATTGTTATGCAAATAAAAAAATAAAAAACATTAATTTATAATAAATAAAATGTAGTGTTTTGTGTCGGTTCTTACAATGAGTGGCTCTCGGTTGATGTCGTGGAGGTCCAGAGAAAGGATGTAGTCTTTGCTGCCCACATACATGCGGTCGTGATCCTCATCCATGCGCAGGATGCGATAGTCTGATGTGTTCAACAGGAAAGAGAAGTAATGGGCTGTACCTGTAGACCTCATATCTGCAGAGAGAAAGAGCATTTTTATTAAATATTGCATTTAGTGCTGCAATATTGTTTTAGAAAGATTTACACAGAAGTAAAAAGAGAAAACGCTTTCACTCAATCCATTTCCATAATTGCTTGGATACATATCATAAAACCATGACAACTTGACAATAACATAATAGTTTGGGCCATAATTCACAACAAAGTATACTCCATCTATTTAATCTTATGAGATAATACAAAGTTTGTTATTACAGACACAAAACAGGGTAACCAAATCTGTAATTACATCTTCACATTTTTCCAATCTAATCTCTCAGAGACGCATTATGAACATTTGAGGTCTGGGACATGCCCAAAAAAAAAAAGAAAAAAAAGAAAAGAAAAGAAAACAAGTCACCTTGTTTCCAAAACAGAAGGAAGTTATCAATAAATTAAACAAATGATATGTTTGTGCTATAGCTTTGCCTTTATTTATAGAGTTACACAATATAAGAGTTTAAGAACAATTTTAGAATATTAAACTCTATTGAGAGCGTAAATCATTAGTCAACAGATTAGTTGATTAGTTAACAGACAGCAGTTAACCTAGTGTTACTATAATTGGTCACAGAGGACAAGGAACACACACACACCTTCTGCGTGTCTGCCACTCAACAAGTCCCACCCAGGATTCACCCTACAGAGATAACGATTAAAAATAAATTCTAATCTTTGTAATTTATCAAAACAAATGCAACATAAAATGACCGGTTTATCTGCCCGACACAGGGCCTGAATTCACTAGCATAATACACTGATTAATCACATTACCATTGCTCTGTTTGTATAGTTTGATTTAATAAATGCTTGAGCGTGGGTTGTGTTTTGAGGTCAGGGCTTTGACTGACAGCTGTCAGAATGGTGTGTGTGAGCCTCCCTCTGTGAGATTATTTGTGTTTGAGCTCAAGCCGGAACAATCCATCCACCATGGAGACTGCGTAAAGATAGACGTCTGTTCAGACCGACAGACAGAAAGAGAGAGAAATAAAGAGACAGAAAAGCAAGAAACGAGACAAGAAGTGTAAAACATGGAAAGGTGTGAAAGAAAAGGAAAAGAACACACAACGAGAAATAAATACGGAAAGCGTAAATGAGAGCGAAAGAAAATTGCTACAGAGAACGAAAGAAAGAACAGAAAAAAACAGAAGAAAGTGAAAGAACAGAAGAGTGAGCAAAAGAAAGAGTGAGCGAGAGCATAAAAACAGAGGGTGAGCGAAGGAGAAAGCAAAAGAATGATGAAAGGGAGCGAAAGAAAGAAATCAAGAGGAAAAGCAGGCCTGACCACTTGCCAATAAAAGACAAAAAGACAATGAAAGAAAAAGTGCAAGAAAGAAAGAGGAAAACAGATTCAACATAGTAGCTCCAGCTCCTCTCAGCACATCTGTCAGTGTCTCTACACATCTGTTTGACCGACCATCTGCTGCCTCAGACCTCACCAACATCTCAAGAGTGTGTGTGTCACTGAAGACAGATAAAGCTTTCACACACTGCAGACCATGAGCTCCATCATTACACACTACATGCTACAGGTGGCACCATGATGCTGGGATGTTCTCAGTGGTTGTGAGGGTGTTGCTAGGTGGTTGCTTAGTAAAGCACACTCCTCAATAAATCACACAATTTGATTTATCATTGATGTTCATCCCACAAATAGAGCATTATTTACGGATAATACCTCAAGAAGGTTAGAGGTCTGTTCAAATCTTTGCCCGAGCAAGCAGCTCCAATAAATCACAGTAAGACAGTACAGCCATTCTGTCCGCCACATAACCTAAATATAACACTTCCACAGGATATTCTCCACGTGTATTCAATGATTTTTGCCGAGCCGTGCAGCAAATCCAGTTCCTGAAGCCCTCAAAGAAAACACTAGTGTTTAAAGTCTGGAATGTTCTACAGCGAGAGGAAATGTAAGTTTACTATTGTTGGAATTCAAGTATGCACTGTTGCTGAATGCACAAAGCTCACTTCAGCTCGAAGGCTTGGCATATGGTCGAAACCGGAGTAAATACGGAGCGTAGGCTCGGCCAAAAACTAAATGCTACCCTTATCTCCTCCTCTTCTTGTTGTTCTATCCCTTGATTTCCAACTCCCTCCTCCTTCTCGTTCTGTCTCTAAGACAGAGGGCCACCTGTGGAAACAAGACCAACTGGCTAAAGATCCATGTACTCCAATACCAACAGCTCCACGTCTATCTGGGACCTATCTGGACACATGAGCCGACAGCTTCCTTTAGACAATATAAGGCTAGAGTCTACCAAGAAGGCAATAAAAGCTACTACCTACTAGGTTGTCAGATTTAGATAAAACTGAAGACAGGTCAGACAGACTAATAAAACAGTAAGTGCTGAGATATTGCAAGAACAACCACAAAAAGAAGATCTACAAGGCCAACATCTACCATAGCATTCTTAGATAGATCCTCTTTCAACCTTTAGGTAGAAGTCCTGTAAAAATCCAGTCAAGTGGAGCCAGATAAAGCCTGAAGGAACACCATAACCCGGTGTAGTCTTAGTAGCTAACTACTGGGGGGTCTGTTTTACACACACACACACACACACACACATTGAGGACATTGTCTTGAGAATGGCCTCTCTCTATGCTTCGCCTCCGTAGCATGAAATGGCCTGTTGGAGGGGAACTAGAACTTGGTGCTGTTAACGAGCAAGTAACCGGACCCGTACTTGCACTTTTTAGCCTTTTTTTTATAATTCCCACTCTCACGGATACATGCCCACCCCGTTTCTTTGCATGAGCAGTGTAGCAGGAAGAGTCAGAGGGATATCCGTTCCAAAATACGGCTGCTACGTTCTGCTCCCTCTCTTCTTCTACCTTCTCACATGGTCATGTTCGCACAGAGTTTCTCCAATCAACTGAAAACCTTCTTGCTTCCTTCACGCCATGTGCACCGTTAAACCCTAAGGTAGGTAATGCAACTTGGTGTGGGTATGTGAGGTTAGCTATAATCCATCCGACACAAGATCTCCAGCACTGACCTCTTTTTTTCCTGACTGGCTTTTCCATTTGCAGGCCAGAGACAATGACAGACATGCATGGCCACATCCATGACCGAACAATGGGTCGACTCTGCTCCAGAGCCCACAAAGGTACATGTTCCCATTGCATTACAATCATAAGCCGCCAGATAAAGTCACGTTCTGTTACTTAGTTGCATTTAACGCTATTATGGTTCAGTCTGCGGACCCTCGCAAGTCCATATTAGTCACTCCATTAGAGTGTCCAACTACAGTACATCGGTGTCCAACTACAGTACATCTGGCTTAGTTGCTTTCAGAAAGTGTGCTTGACATTGGCGGTGCACTCAAGAAGTGAAAAACAGTATACAATATTGTTCCAGCAATGGCAAAACTTCATTCTCAATCAAGAAAACTGCTTTTCCAACACACTTTCCACGTCTGAGAGACATCCAAAGTTCACATATTAAGAGATTTTTTTTACTGTATTAGAGACCAAACATCTGGTGAATAACATTAGCACATAAGCTACTCATTTTTTTTATCTATTGGTCAGCTGTTTGCATTGTGAGGCCAAGTATGCTTGATTTTGGCTGCGGGAGCAGATATTGCGAAAGGTCTTATTCTTTTGTTGAAGACACCGTAGGATATTTCTAGCTTGGGGGACACTTGTCCCTGAATACAAACTTCACATAAAATGCCTTCATGTATTATTCCTAACTTTTTTTCGTAGGAGTATTTGTGAATTCTTTGGTCCTTCATAAATTAATATTGTGTGGTTTAAATGTTTTTATATACGCCTATTCACATTTCACACATACTCAAACATCATTAATTCCAGAATAATATTGGTATTTGGAAGCAAATCACAAAATATGGAATATCTAAATAACTTTATATAATAATAATAATCAAAACAACAACAATAACGGTGATGATAATGAAATACATGGAAAAATTTTGAAAAATATTTAAAAAATATATATATTAGGCAAAAAAGGTTAAAAAACATAACATTGCAACAAAATATTGAAAATCTAAATAACTTTATATAATAATAATAAAAGTTTAAAAAATATTTTTAATAAAAAGCAAAACACATGACACACACACTATATATATATATATACACACACACACACACACGACTAAAGTTAGTAAATAAATAAATATGACATGCGCAACTCATTTTACTTCAGCATTGTGGCATATATGCTAAAACAAGGGAATTACAAGGAGTAAAACGGGTCATGAAGACGTCAGCAAATTTTGATTTGATTTCGACTTTCATACAAAAAAGTGAAAAGTTACTTGAGAGCGGAAACATTAGGACTAACAATAACAATCATTCAACATCACTACTTGTGAGTCCAGATCGCTAGCAATGCTGTTGTCTTTATACAGCCTGAACTGACAGTCCATCCTGCGGCAGATTTCTCCAGTTTCAAATTTTGTTCAATTTGAAGAGCCTCTGCCAAGTGCTGCAGAGCGAGTTCCTGCACGAAACTCAGTCTGGCCCAAAAGAGAGGAGAGCTGCTAGGAAGAGGAAGAGAGAGATGAGGGTGGTTTGGGATTAGCGTGACACCATGTATGCAGGCGGTCTGCGGACAAAGCCAGAACCCACATCATCGCTCTTCACAGCGTATGCCGTACGAATGGCTCACTCGCTCGCACGCACAAGCAGAAGTGACATACTCTAGACGCATAGGGTGACAATGACAGTTTAAGAGGAGCAGGTGACGCGCACGCACACACATTACCAAAAGAAGGACAACAGCATCTTCCAAGACAAGATATAACTTAACTGAACTATAATCAGCTGTTAAGTATATGCATTTGTGTGGTATTTGGGTGAGCTTGTCCAACACAAGTGAAAAAAAGTAGTCAAAACTAACAGCTACATTAGTAAAAAATGAAAGCAATAAAGTCAATGTTTTTAATGAGACTGGCTCATACACTGAGCAGACGGCTGTGTTTATGAGCCCTGCTTATAGCAGCCATTCTAATGTGCATGTTTAACACATTCATTTTTTTAAACAATGGCTTTGCCTTGTCTAAAATGTCCCATTGCCCTGAAATTTTTGATTAGAAGCCAAACACCTGCTATATGTATATACTGTATACTTCATCTCTGTAACATGAGTTTGATAGATAAATTATAACTATAAATGAAGGGAGATCAGGACCTAATAAAGTTGACATTCGAGAAAAAAGGGACAAACAGTGCTCACCAAAAATCTATGCATTTAAAGTACTGTTGGATCATGAGAGTATAGTTTAATTCTTATGTTTAGCAGACATTTTTATCTAAAGCAACTCACAAAAGAGCAAAAAGAAGGAGCAAACAATATTTGTAATATACAAAGCAGGATAGATATAAGCAGGATAGAAGCCTGTGCTTTTTTCCTTTTTAGAAATGTTTATAAGATTTTTAATTATTTTAGTTGCCCACCCCACACATCCAAAATGTCAAGAACTCAAATATTGAACTAGAAAATAAACTTAAAATTTAAGAGTGTACCATATATCTTTGCCCACCTTTAAGTCCTTAAAGTGTATTGTCATGTGACCCCCATCAATGCCCATCCATGTAGAACAGCTTGCCTTGTGTCTGCGTGTGGTAAAGTAGGCAGACCAACGTACGCACACACATATATGGAAGCAGTCCAACCCACTGCATGCCGCAGTGAACTTGTGTTATTGTTCTGACAACTCACACATGCTGATTTCCTGTAAGACTCTGATAAGAGCGAGAGAGAGAGAGAGAGCGAGCGAGCTGTCTTTATCCCTAATATGTTCCAGGCGGATGTTGCACCTGATTCATATCTATGTATATGAGGTAAGCGGTGTCTTTATCTGCTCACAGTACAGTTAAATTAATTCTGAAGCTATGACTCATGCTGTTAAAAGTCTTGCCTTAAGAGCAACATCTTTTTGTGTCATAAATTAATACTTGTTCCTCAGCTTCTCTCTCTTACACGCACACAGTTTTTGTTGGCCTCCAGGATCAAAAGATGATACAACAGTGCAGGAATGCTTCTAGAACTACTGAAAAGCAGGTCTGGTGTACTCTTGCCGTTTAGTTTGGACCCGTTTTAATCACAGCTGAGAACCACAAAAAGACCATTATGTGGGGCGAGGAATTCGTCCCTGACGTGATACACACACACATTCTTGTACATTGATCTTTGTGAGGACATTCATGACAATGCAATCTCTAGCTCCTTACCCTAACTCTACCCATCTCAACCAAGTGCCTAACCCCTTACCATAAACTGACTCTTAAACCAATTAAAACCTTATCCTTAAAACCAAGTCAAACCTCAAACAGGCCTTAAAAAGGAGTCTCAAAGTGAGGACCGGCCAAAATGTCCTCACGCCAATGGTCCATCTCAAACAAGTCCTCTCAAAGGCCTTACTTGTACATAGCTGTACAAGTGAACACACAAAATATTATATATATACACGCAAATACAAATATATAATACACATTTATCTATCTGAAATGCATATTTTAAAAGAAATGCTAGGGATAAGACACTGACTCGCTTGCAAAAGTGGACAGAAAGACAGAATGAATGAACAAACTAAGAATGGATGGAATGAATGAACAAACAAACAAAAGTAAGAAAAGAATGAACAAATTAACACTACGTCATTGGCTGTAAATATGTAATTTTTTTGCGACTAGAGGTCGCTTATTCAAAACTAAGTTGTAGCTTGATGACGCCTGGATTTCGCGGAGCTGTAGACGACCACTTCTGCATCCATCTCTTATCATGATGTCCTTTCTAAAACCCTGTTTTTGTTGCTGGGGTAGCAAATAAAAATACATTTTACTGTATGTCCTGCAGGGACATTTGTTTTGCATAAATGGAGGGTCTTTACCTCTCATTCAGTCAATAAAATTGGGGCCCATGGTATGCTGTTCGGCCATATAACCTCCATCATCTGCATGACCTTATAAATCTGCAAGAGTTTAGAAGGTGTACAATTCTTTTGCTCTTTAAAATGCACATATGTTTTGAGGTGTTTTCAGGTACATACTGTTTCTTCACTGGTGATTTCATCAGTAATGAGCAAGGCTAATAAACTACATCTGCTGATGTCTCTCTACCCACTATGCGCCGCTGTATGTGTCACATCGGTTCTGTTTCAGGATCATTTAAAAATGTTTATGCCCATCATCATGCATCACCACCTCCGATCCAAACTCTCAAACAGCATTCTCAAAGATATAATTAGCACCCTGTGATTGTGGCCGTCTGTGTGTTTACAAGACTGTAACAAACAATATAATGGCACCCATTTGTCTTACAGAACATTTAAACATTTTGTATTTTCCTTTAGAACTGTATTAAAAAAAAAGAAGTGATTTCAATCATATTTCAAGCAATTGAAAACCAAAATCTGAAGTGTCTCTGCTGAAGGAAATAATCCATTATTTATAGGCAAAATGTTCTTATCAGGCTGACAATAATAATTATCATATATCGGCCGATACAATATGGTGGACAATATATTGCACATCCCTACTTTAAATCGGTTCAATTGTTTTAGTCACAGTTTATAGCCTAATCTTTATTACGTTATAATATTTGACAAAGGACAACCTATTTAGACAAGTTTTGTAGGGGATGCATTTTTAACATTTTGGCTGATACAAATAACCAATAATCCTTTATATTTGAAAGATGATAACCAATATATTGGCCGATAAACCTAAATCCAAAATTTTTACATTATTTTTTACAAATTAAAATGATACTTTTGATTATTTTTTATGATTACAAAAACAAAAGTCTCACCATTAAAAGCCATGTCCCAAGCACATAATTATAATATTCTCATGCTGCACATGTTGCACTTAACTGTATTTTCCTGTGATTTTAATCATTCAAGCAATTCAAAACCATTATGGTGATCAGTGAGCATCTGAAGTGCCTCAGCTGAAGGAAGTAATTACATTTTTATTGACTTTAAAGCTACACTGTGTAACTTTTTTAGTTTATTCTTAGCTAAAATCACTTAGTTCTTTCAAAAATATATGTGCTCATTAATGTATATTTACTTCTTTCAAGTAATAATGCATTCTCATAATTTTATAATATACCATTGAAAATACATAAGTGTTGAGGGTTCGGATGGCGGTCGCCATGTTGCTCCTCCATCTTGAAAGTACATTTGCCAAAGAGGGACATACCCGTAAATTCAAGCTTCGCTTTTCGCGTTTTTACACTCGATGGCACTGTGTCGCATGTGAAGAGGAGGATTGCTTGAGGCTGCTATATGATGATGGAGGATCATCACTCTTAAGCCCCTTTCACACTGCACGTCGGACCCGCAATATTCCCGGAACATTGCCGGGTCGCCTTCTGTGTGAAAGCAACCACGTCCCGGAATTGATTACCGAATTCGACCCCGGTCGGGGACCTAATAACATTGCGGGATATGTATCAGAGTCGCCAAGGAAGCGGAAAAGAGAATTAAGACGGCAACGCAACGGGCAAATCAACAAGACAAAAGTAAATACTGGAGTGGCCTTTCCAAGATGGAAAGAGCTCATGAGGAGCAACGATTTTAAAAAGGACGCCGACGTTGCCTGCTTTCTTCTCGACAGGTAATATTAATTCAGCCTATTTGTGTATATTGGAAGTTTTATTGTTGCTTGGCTAATTATATCATGGCGTGCTGTGCATAACACTAGAACGATGTCTAGGATAGTTTTCCTCGCGTCAATGATGAAAAAGTATTGTTTACCTTATAACATAAATCCGTGTTCTATGACGGATAACATGAGATTAATATTTTAATTGCATTATAATTTGTTTGCCTTACGCTAGTGGTGTTGTACAATATACAGAATAATGATAGCACTGATAAAAGTTACTTTACTAAGAGCTTGCATTCGTCTGGGAACCTGATAGCTGATGTTAGCAATGAACTGGTTATTATTCAGTTCTATTATTCATTTTACATAGATTAACTTGATCATAGATCATTTGGTAAATTAAATAACTGCAAATTATAATAGTTTTCAAAAATTACCTCATCACTTGAGTTGACGCAACACTCACCGAAGAGGTCGAACTGAAAGCCATGACTAAATCGGCCACCGTAGGAGTTGAAACGAAATCGAAATTGAGAGGAGCAGAAACAATTATTCACTGGATGGTCATATACCTTTTCACCACTAGATGGGAGAAAATATCACACAGTGTAGCTTTAATATATCGGCCAAATTTTCTTATTGGGCCAATAACAATATGGTGGCTGATATATCATGCATCCCTACTGTTTAGCTCTTTCAAACGTTACTGCTGCTCATCAACATCTTGCTAGGGGACAAGAGCAATCCTCTGTTGGCTAGACGGCCTCATCTAACAAAGCTTGGTCCAACTTTCACAGACTGAAAGATGCAGCCTCATAATTGGGACATAATATATGTTAAAGGCTACTATAGCACACCTTGTGGCAACAGCAAGAATAAAAGAATAAAAAAAACATGAAACTGAGCGTGCATAGCTAGCAGCATATCACAAAATAACCATAATAACCTCCTGTTCCTGTTGGATACCAAGGATGAAATTAATGACAGGTGAAATCAATGAAAGCCTGGTGTTTAAATCTGCACATCTGATGGAAAATCCATTTCCTACAGGAACAGCTTGAATGTCAACAAACCACAGATAGTTTTCGCTCTCAGCCCAAGGTATCTGTTAAGAAGGCTAGATCTGTGAAGGAGAGAGACAGCTTGCTTTGAATTAGACACATCTGTGAAAACACAGCTCTCTATCACCAATGACATGTTTCATTAACAAGCGCTCTCTCAACAGCGATCAATCTCAGACGTCTGTCTCTCACACGCGTTTCCCTCTTGTACCCTGACCCAAGCAGGGTGGGCGGCCTTGGCTGTCCAGTGATCAGGTGCATGTTGGAAAGACACCTTTATGATTGACACAAATATCGCCCAAAACAGTCTGATCGTACCATGTGATATTTGAAGTATATTCTCAGAGAAGGATGAATAAGAAGGAAACTGAACAGCTGTTTCTTTCCATACTCTCCTTTCTTTCTCAATCTCGGAGAAACACTCATTCCCGCCAATGTAAATACATCAGGCCCGGAGTGCCGGGGCTCTGAAGTCGTGAGGCAGTAGCAAAGACTGCTTGAGCTGCAGATTAATCCAGGATTAGTCCCGGGGTCAGGGTCACTGGCCCCGGCATGAGCGGAATCAGGAAGCAGGGATTGCACAAACAAAGTGGCATTACTGCAAAGAATCCCAATGAGGTTTCCAAGCAAAAGTGAAATAGAAAAAGGGGAAAGTGCACTAAAGTCACAAAGTTTGGGATCTGAAAGGTTTATAAAAAAATAATTAAAAAAAACTTTTATTCAACAAGGAAGCATTAAATTAATCAAAAGTGACATTTATAGTTACAAAAGATTTCTATTGTAAATAATTTCTTCTTTTCAGCTTTCTATCGATCACAGAATTGTAAGAAATGTGATATATATTTACAAAAAATATTAAGCAGCAGAACAATTTAACTACATAAATGTTTCTTGAGCACCAAATCAACTTATTAAAATAATTTCTGAAGAATCATGTGACTGAAGACAAGAGTAATGATTCTAAAAATTCAGCTATTCAATTATTTCAGTAATATTTCACAAAAATAAAGGTTCTAAAGTTCCATGAAGAACCATTCTGGAAAAAACATTGCACAAAGGTTTTTATAGTGGAAAATGGTTCTTTAGATTATTAAACTGCTCTACACACACACACACAAACACACACATTTTATGGGGACTTCCCATATACATAAGGATTATTGTACCGTACAAACTGTATATTCTATCCCTACCCATCAAAACACTTCATTTAGTATGATTTTTAAGCCATTATCCTCATGGGGACCAAATAAAATGCCAAAGTTTACTGGCATTACTATTCTTTTGTAATAACTACCCATAACTTTATTTTAAGAACTGTTCACTGAAAGTTGTTCACACACAAAATAAACTTCAGGAACTTATTTAAGCATGTATTATTGTTTTACTGCATTTTCGATCAAATAAAGACAGCCTTGGTGAGCATAAAACACTTGTTTTTAAAAAACAAATCTTAACGCCCCCACAATTTTGAACAGTAGTGTATATTCGCAAGAGCAAAGACATGCTCACAAGGATTTTACAGAATATACATTATTTCAAACTCAGCAGCTGTTTTGAATTGGTGTTTAATAGTTAAGTAAATAATATTCCTAACTGATGACAATTTGAGGTTCGGGCTGTAAATGGACTGACTTTGAAACGAATCATATTAGTTTGATTGGCTTTTTTTTTGGTCTTCTGAGAGTACAGGCCACCCTTACTTTTGTTTCCACACTGCCAAAAGCCATACACACTTTCATAGTATCAGTATGAAGATGTTTGACTTGGCCTGGACCAGAAGGAAGTTTAAATTCAGCAAAAATGTTCCACTTCACTGACGCTTGTTATTAAAGAACAGAGTTTTGAGCTGGAAGGGTTGAACCTCAATATGCTCTTGAAACACAAACGCGAGGAAAGAGTTTGATTTCATTTGACATACTTTTTCCATTCAGGTGCCCAATGTGACATGCTAATATAGTTTTGATTGTGACTTGAGAGTCGAGGGAAGGTTTGCACTTCTGAAAAGTCCCTTGAGTCCCTTACTAAAAAGGTTACTCAAAAGGACGCCACAGGCAGAATTGCCACATCATCTTCACCATGAAAACAATGCCGTCCTTAAATAAACACAAGCGCCTAAAAAAGTGCCTCAGGAAACAGGAACGGAGGAGAAGCGCTTCGTCAGCGACAAAGATTTTCAAAGTGCTGAATGCCTGAGATTTGCAGGTTTTCCGCAAGAGTTTCTGTCTGTATCCTGTGACATGTCGACGGCTAATTTACGGTCATGGACATCTAGGAAGGTGATCTCTGGTGGACCCTGGAGGTGATGGGAAATGCCCTACGTACACCCTGGTGAAAGCCTCCGACTGCTGGGCTATCACAACAGAGGCTCAGGGGTCACAGCACGGCAGAGGTGCCCGTGGAATTGTTCCCCCGTTTCCTCCGTGGCAGACGGGAAGGAATGCTAAAAGTGACAGAAGCCATTGTGCAGAAGTCCTATCCTTCGGCTACTCTCCTGCTGATGCATGGGTTTACCGCCCGCTGCTGGGTCTCTATAGCGCTGCCTCACAGCTTGTCAATTCAACCTATGGGACCTGAAGAGCCTGCAATGTTCCTTTTGTAAAATGGTAAAGTTTATATATAGAATGACTCTTTTCACACCATTCATCCTATAAGACCTATAAGAGCCAAAGCATGAGAGAAAGCCAACATTAGGGTTACATTTGGCACATGCTTTGGGTGCTATCTTGGCTGCATATGTTCCGTTTCCCAGGCCAGACAGGAAGGAAGCAGGATTAGGATTGAGTCAACATGTTCATCTATTTCGCCCAGTCGCTCTTCCTCTCCATTTACGCAAGCGCTCATCTGAGAATGAGGCGATTAGCTGCGGACAAACAGCATTGCGGTTTGGTGCGCCACACTTTCACCCGGCACCCCACACACACACGCCCTCCCATGGGAATTAAATGCCAGATGGTTAACCCTTTCAGGACAGGTTGTGTCACCATGGGAAGGAGCTCATTCTGAGGGAGAGCTGGACCGACAGGTGTCACCGAGCCTACGTGGTCCCCGCTGACAAGCCTCGTAAAGTGACGGGCTCAAATACTTGAATAACGGTCCACATTGACTTCTTTAAGAAACGGTGAGACTGATGCAAGATCTGTCCAATAAGTGAAGAAAAACATCAACGTATGCTAGAAGTCCCTTTTTCAAATGACACTTCCTAAAGGAATAGTTCATCTGAGAATGTTGTAGTAATTTACTCATCCTCAGGTACTCAGGAATACACAAACGTTTCTTTCCATACAATGAAAATGAATGGATGTTGTCAACCGAAAAAAGCCATTTGACCAGAACTGCTTGCCAGTCTACACTTGACTGTATAAAACAAATAAGTATTATGCTGCATTACAAAATGTAAGCCCTTTTTTTAAGATTTACGCATTTTAATTAATAATAAAATTACAACTAATTCAATTGAATAATCCTTATATATTATTCATGTTATGAATTAAGAATTTTAAATTAGTAAAAAAATAAAAAATAAAAAAAAGCCTAAATTATTTTGTATAAATCTTATTTTAATCTTTTTTCTTCTTTTTTTGTGTGAAAATTTACAAATACGAATCACAAACTAAATGGTCCATTCCCTTGTTCCATTAAGATTTATACAAAAAGTTACTCTAGTTTTTTACCCTCTACACTTTTATTAAAATTCTTAATATGAATAATATTTAGGATTATTAAAATAAATTGACACTTGGTAACACGCTATATGTTAGCTTGGGAAAGACCTGTAATCCTTAATACGCAGCATGTGCATATTAAAAACACAGATTCCTTTTTAATACCATGCCAATTTAGTACCTTCACTTTCACATGTCTTTAGCAATCATTTTTACACCTAATTCTAATGCACTTATTGCTAATTCCCTTATACGTTATCTAACATTAATTGATTCTGACATCAGGATGCATGCCAGTATTCTGTCCACATTGGAAAGAGGAAGGACTAGATAGACTGAAAGGAAGGAAGCAGGGCAAGATAAAGCGGATAGTAAGAGGAGGCTGAGATCTAGGGTTAAAAGGTTTCACTGAGCCGATTTAGTGACTCTCTCCATTTGCTTGTAATCGGCTGAGAGAAAGATTACCAACAACAACTTTGACTGTGACAGTGAAACATAAAAAATAAAAAAATACCTCAAGACCCATTCCAGAACTGAGTGCAAACAGAAAGGTGCATGAAAATGACCAACAAATAAAGTGGTTCAAGTGGATGTCACTCTCACTCATGGGGAGAAGATGGCTGAACCCCTTCCAACTCCAAAACCAAATTATAATCAGCAGGTCAGTATTAAACACTCTTTTTGAAAGAGAGCAGAGCAGAGCCTGAAAGAAACGACGAAAAGAGAACCATTTAAATTACAGGTATGGAAAAATTCAGCCCTATGAATAGTTTACAGTACTGGAGGCGAATGAGGTAACCGTGCAATCAGACCTGGCATGGAAGGTAACTGTCAGATGATTTACAACCCAAGCCCTGCCAACTTCAAGACACAATGTTGAACAAATACTTCTGCGTATAAGGAATGATGTGTTGCTGTAGGGTCCACCCTCACGAAGACCTTCGAAATGAGCTTGCTGGCTCGTTTTTGCACAGAGTTTGAAAATTAGTAGGAAAGAGAGAGCATGACATCTTGAAACGTTCTTCTGGTTACGATCAGTTCAAAATGTACACTATAGAGTGCAATGAGTAATGAGCAATATAACGTTTATAAACTTAAGACAATATTTTAAAAAAAGGCATTGAGTGAAAATCAGTTAGCAGTTGTATGACGAAGTGTTGATTCATTCACAAGAACATAAAAACACATTTATCTTTAAATAATAGTCTAATTGCATTTGCAAAAAGTCATTATAGAGCGCTACAATTCACTTTCCTGTTGTTTTAAATCCAGCTGGGTGGTTGAAGGTTCCTAAAAGCTGGTCTGATCAATGATGTGTTAAAACAAGTTCATGACATTTTTTGATTTATCAATGCAATTCCCCAGAGCTTAAACTGGACTTGATGAACTCGCGTTACGTTCTCACCCAGAAACTTTGAATTGATATTGATTTACCATGTTGCTACACCATCAATTAAGGAGACCATTTAGTTATAAAATGATCAATACCAGTCCTTTAGCTTGCTTATAAGACAGCCAGTCCATTAAGAAACATTGACAATGCAGCGAATTCTCTCAACTAAAAAATACCAGCATAGACCAGCATGAATTTCCATGCTGGTCTAGCTGGTGGACCATTGCCAAAAATGCTAGTTAACCACCAAAGTCTTTCTGGTTAATCTGGTTGACCAAGGTTAATGCTGTGGGAACAAATGCTTGACTAAAAGAGTCCTAACAGACAGCATCTTCGAATAAATCCCTTCAATTACACACTCTGTGATATTTTTCAGAGTTTTAGATATACAAAGCATCCCGATTAGCTTCCAGCGGGAACAGGGTCGTAGGGTTATCATAGCACTGTGTTCAGACGTCCAGTAGACAGGCTGTCCAACCTTGTCCAGTGATAGTACACCCATGACTTCAACCTCATCCTCTTGTCTGCTGCAGATAACCAGCCTCTATCTTTAACTTCAGCTCTCGATAACACCACATCAATCAGAACACCAAACAAAAATCAGAGATAAATGAGAGGATTTCTATGAGACTATGATGTTAAAAGTGTTTCATAATGCCCTTGGTGGCCTCCTCAACCTGACCAAATACATCTCTGACACAGTTTGCGGCCTGCATAATGACCTCTCGCATAAGCCGACTGATGCGAAAGAGATTTGGCAGTTGCTATTGATTTTCTAAAGAGAAATGCAAACCAAATCAATGCTCTTGATTTTCTCACTCCATTAGACATGAGGACTGTATTTTAATAGCAACACAAATATACCCACTTTCAGTATATTAATATTTTAAATAAAAGATTAGTTTAGAATCAGAAATATCGAAACAAAAAAAAATGCATAAAACACAATTTCATTTCCGAGATAGTGTTTCTGCAATCATATGAGAGCAATTTAATCCTCTTTATCCTTAAACTAAAACCCAAATAAATGTTGCTCATTCCAGCATAAAACCTGATCTCTATGCACTGCTCTCACAAATATATATATATATTTTAAATATCTTGTCTTTTTCCTGGAAAGTTTGGATGTTCCAAATCCACTAGAAATCCTACTACACATTTGAACAGCAAAGCTAAGACCATGACATGCGTTTTAGGAGGATTTCAGGCCTTTTCATTAAGTTCAACCACAATTGTGACAGGCCATGTAGCTTTACAAATGAACTGTACAAAACATGTCCAGGCCATATTTAACCCCCAAAAAAAAAAAAAAAATTGTAATTCTCATTAAGCTTTCATTCACACCAAACTTACAGTTTTAAAATATTTTAAATAAATATTATTATTTTTTTAATTTAAAAACGGCACAAAAATACTACCATTATGTCAAAATACTTTCAAATGTAAGTAATAAGAATGAGATCAGAATTGGGCTAAAAAATTGGGATAAATGTAGTAAAAATGAGTAGAAAATGCAAGTAAAATATAAACTTGCCTTTAGATTGAGAGGTGAAATATTACACCGGTAACATGCTCATGCACATCCCATATAAGACAAAACTTTGTTCTGCACTCCTAGATTCCTATATTTTACACCATATACTTCTTTACACTCCAGTGAGATTTGGATACCCAACAAACCCAATTCTTCCCACAGAAGTGCACTTATAGGTCTGTTCTCAGGAGAGGGAAGCTGAAAAAAGAGAGAGCTCTCATCCATCATCAGAGGTCTACCCGGATTAACCAGGCCTCATAACTTCCCAGTGTCGAGCAGTGGTGTAAACCTTCCCTCCCCGCCTTTTATCATCCGAATCCCAACCATCCATTCTCTGTATCAGCCATTAGCAGTATCCTTGAGTTGACCTCAAACTTCCAATTAATAACAAATGAATAAGCCAACAGCACCTTATAAAATGCATGCACAGAAAGGGTTTCATGCAGATGTATGTAATCTATTACCCAAGGTGCAATGGGAGTAGAAAGGTAGTTATGAAAAAGAGGACAGAAAAGAACACGTAGGAGGAGACGGTGTCTATAAAAAAAAAAAAAAAATCTCTAGACTCATTTCAAGAACAAAGGAAATGGAAGCCAGAAGCATGGATTTTATGAGGGGACAATTTCTTGACAACATTGAGACATCTCTAAAATAAATCGTTTTTGAATGGTAGCACCTTATATATTATATATACACACACCTTTTATAATATTATATATATATATATATAGGAGTGTCATTTAAAACCAAACCAATTGCATTCCACCTTATGCCTCCAGGAACAGCTAACCATAGTCAGGCCTGTCAGATATCCCAAAATATCTCCCCCCAACTCATAAACCTCCAGCCCCTGAGGCTCAGGTCTCACACGTTTGGGGAGAAAGATAAACAGCGAGGGGAAAGAGTGACAGTCCAATAAATTAGCACCTATCTAAGGAGCTCGTTTATCTTTAACATCTCTCCCCTACCTGCAATCTCAACCCTCACAACGTCTCAAACCTGTCAGTGCTCATTCCAGTTACACATGATTGACAGATGAAACACCCAATCAGGCTTGACTGGCAGGCAGGACATCCTAAACCACGACCTAACGGTTGACCTCTCACCTCTAGCAGTCAGGTTGCTAGACTGCAGTAAGATGAAGCCATGAGATACTGATGCATTTCCCCCTGCATATTCAATATTTGATTTTTCCCATAAACAAGTTGCAAAAACTTAAGCTAACCTTAGACTTTGGTGATTTTTGGGTGAAACCCAAAAGTAAACTGTTCTCAACAAGGCAGTATGTGGTAAAACTACAATGAATCAGAGGCTTTGTAATTAAAAGCAAACTATGCTATATAATGAAGTACCTATGGCTAAGAATCTCCAAAGCCCATTGAGTTCAAGTGGAGGGGAAAATGAGCGTTGTTCCTAAATCTTGGAGGCAAGATCTCTCTATCCGAGTCTCTGGTCACGGTTTAGCAACATCAAGTGAAGAAGAACCTCCCTTTTTCTCACACTCCTTTGTGGTCTCCAAGTTTTCGAGAATTAAGCACAAAATGAGCGTAACCGTCTCCATTGAGAATGCCCCCTTGTCCAGCGAATGAGATTAATGAAATTCCCACACAGTGCCAAAGCGAACAAATACCTAGCGTCACTGAGTTAGCCATTAATACGGCTTGCTATTGTTGGCTTAATTTTTACAACAAAACGGCAAAACCCTCATAAAAGCTCATAAATTTCAATCACAACAGCAATATTGAGAGGCCACGTCAGGGTATTTACTCTGATTACTGTCAAACTGATCACTGTTAGATGAAACCTGAATATGTTTTTAATAATGGCCATGTAGTTTAACTAAAAACTAACCAAATTTGACTTTAAATTAGCAGGTTGTGAAGTAACTGCAAAACCCCAAATCTCCCAAGTAATTTTTTTAAATCGCAACATCAGCAAAGCTACCTGCAGCGTCGGCATTTAATCTGTCTTACTCTTTTCATGTTAAAATCTTGGCTACATCCTTCAGTTAAGATAGCAGAGATTAGCCTCTCTTTTTCTGGGCGATATGCTAATCATATTTGGGAAAGAGCCAATGTTTTTTTCCCCTCCTGTTTGTTGTGTTTCGCTAGACTTTTCTTCTGCAGCTCTTCCAGAGATAACAGTGTGCCAAAACGGGGTAAAAGAGAAAGACCGCCGAGGTGCCACCCCATGATGTTCAGCAGAAAACATTTTAATTGCGTTAACAATTAAGCAAGATGAGTCAAAAACCAAGCATGCCTGAAAATTCCCACAGCAAGACGTTAATCTACCTCCTCGGGCAAAACTGTTCCTCAATGGAACGAGTCAGCGAGAGAAGGAGGTGAAATAAAAAAGACCACAAAAGTTTTGTGTTAATCTTTGTCAAACAGTAAGTCCCTCTGCATTTATAGATTCAAAGATGCTTTTCAATCTGCAAAGTTTTGTTGGAAATCTTATTCAGCCAACGGCATCAGGAAAATTAACAAAATGTTTTAAAGATGGCATTATGGTTTCTACTTGTTGGTTATTCAGTTATTCTAACAGAGCTCAAATGTGCAAATTGTGATGCTTCTGTACATAAAAATACAGTATAAACTATAAAGGAATCACCTAAAAAGATGTCTACCAAACATCTAATGAAGATATCCCAGTTGCTGCCATGCACTGCTGCTCTTTGCATGTTCACTGAATCTGACACACACACACACACACACACACACACACACACACACACACACACACACACACAGGTACATTAGAGAGAGGGGAATGGTATCAGTCTCCAACATCTTGTTCGACAGATTACAGCACAAAGCATTTCATTAAAGGGATTAAGTCGTAATTCAATCCTCCATGGATTCACTGCAAGCTCTGGCTTATGGATCGTAAATCCCAGTCTTTTGGCTGAACATCTTTAAAGCACATTTTCTTTTAGCCTACATACGATATGAAAAATACTTAAAACAATATGGATGTATTCCTTTACCTGCTTTTTATAGAGACATGAAGAAAAATCTAAATTGACCATTTACTTAATGCCTTAATGTGCTAAATTAAGGCCCCAAAATACTTCAAGTGAAATTGAGGAACAAACTAGCACGATAACATTTGGGGACAAAAAAAAAAATCAGTGTTTCAGGAGTTTGATCTCGCTTTCTAAAGCAAACTTTCCAGTAAGTCCAAAGCTGCATAAATCCTTCATACAACCATTGGTCCATGCCGATTACATAATAGGTGTGCTCTGAAGCTCCGCCATCTTTGGAAATCTTAATTTCTTTTGTTCAGTCCATCGAGGTCGGACTTCCACAAGCGAAAACATGAACACACTGGAGAGCTGCTTTATAGTAGAGAATTAAGTTGTATTTCTGATCAAAAGGAACACTGACAGTTTTTTTTTGTCTTTAATACTTTAAAGCTGCTTGCCTTTAAACATCTTATTTAACGTCTATTGTATAAAGTACTCCATAAATGAATTTAATATAACTACTGGAGTGTGAATTGTAAAGGTTGTGCAAACATCCACATCACTATGATCCGACACCTCCTTAAAGGGGGGGTGAAACACTCAGTTTCAGTCAGTGTCATGTCAATCTTGAGTACCTATAGAGTAGCATTGCATCCTGCATATCTCCGAAAAGTCTTTATTTTTTTAATAATTATATAAGAAAGATGCGCTGTTCCGAGTCTTTCCGAAAAAAGCCGAGCGGGTGGGGGCGTATCGTGTGAGCGGAGCTAAATAATGACGTGTGCACGCCGCTGTTATTGTGTTGAGTGCGTCGTAAAGCTGTCATCCCTAACAGCGGGAAAAACTTTATTCAAAATAAAAATATGGCTTTTAATCAGATACAGCCATACATCTATGATCCGGAATCAGACCCAGAGGCTGCAGTTGAACAGGAGCAGCAGCAAAAACGACTAGAGCAGGACGTCTCTATGTGGTACAAGTTATACACTAACTATATAATATGCTTAGCGACTTGTGTTATTTACATATTTATACTTGAATTATATCGTCGTATTTTTGTCTTTGAAGGTGTACATGTGGGAAGTGCAGTTGTGCACGTGTGTGTGTGTGTTTACGCGTGGTTTGTGTAGACAATTGTAACGTTAGTAAGCGGACTGGTTTTGCACGGCAGGCTAGTGTTTACATAGAAAGACATGGAATAGTAGCGCATTTAAATGAAGAAGCGCGCTTATTTAGTTCAACATATTTCCCCCCTCTTTGTGTATTGTTGTTTGGAGTGCTTTTACAATACACAAACATAAAGTTACACATATAGTGGCCAGCTAAACAAATGTACACGCACTACACATCGCATGCTCCATTGATCAATTTCTATATATAGTAATATATATAGTAACTATACGTGATCATGTTTGGGCTACTTGATGAGCATAGGCAAAAACACAGACATTTGTAGCAGTCTAACTCACTGCCCGTGGTTCTAACGTTGGGACCTTTATCGTTGGCAGTGTTAATTTTGACAGCAAATTAAGATTTAGTCTTAGTCTTAGTCTAGTTTTAGTCGACTAAATATCATAAGAGTTTTAGTCTTAGTCTCACGGGTCGGTTTGTATCACGTTTTAGGTTCACGGTTTCAGTACGGTTCGGTATTTGCTATGTTCACAGAATAAAGGACTATTAAAAATAAAGAAAATAAGAACAAATAACTTAAATACAAGCAGTAGCACAAATAAATTCTATTGAGCAAAGATACTGATAAAATGAACAATGCATTTCCTGTTTTTCAGGTAGGCCTAACGTTAGTTTTAGGTAGAGAAATAGAATAAGTAATCCAGTGTAAAATAATTACATATTTAACTGTTTAAATGAAAGATTAATCCTTATTAAACTTACACAAGGTATTTAATCAAGAGCAGTGAGTCCTCATATTTTCTTTGACATTAAAGGTTGCTGCCCCTTTAAGACCTAATACAGGGATATGCGTATGCGCGTCTTTCTCGACTGTATAATGATCACTTAAGGCATATTCAGACTATGTCTGCTTGGATACTTAACAAGATGGACATGTTGACATACTTTTTGTATGAGTTTGTCCGTTCAAGCGCAAGACTTAAAAGAGAACTCAATATTTGCGCGCTGTGGGACGCGTGCGCGCTCTCGGATGACAGATCTTCACACAGCGCGTGCGCGCTCTCATTCGCGTCTTCTGGCGAATATACCCGGGTGAGGACGGCGAAATGACTGGACAAACGGCAGCACTCATGCATTGAACACAGTTTACAAAGAGAAACTGTTTTGCCAGTTTTTCTTTTATTATCGCTGTTGCAGTGTAGCCTATCACTGAGGAGCCAGCACGTGTATCCATCGACAGAACCATACATAAAGCATTATTTTCAAGTTACAACCCATATTAAAGATGCGTCATCATCAGATGTGAGATGAACCGCGGTGCAAGTGCGTTTTACACGGCACGTTTTCTTTAGCTTGTATTTTATTCCAAGTTTAGCAGCTAGCAGGAACACGGTGGTTTATCTGATAAAATAAACTTGGCGTGCGTGCTTTGGCATGTATTTCTGGATGAGTCGTCTGTAAATGTCTCTTCAAGTTGGTGGTGTTTTTCCCAGCGATTCATATGTGAAATGTGACCAGATGTCAATTCTTCGTTTTCGTCCGGCCTCTGACGCATGATCGCAAAAAACTTGCCGAAACTTATGACTAACCGGAAGTAGTATTTTTGACAAAGAAATACTCCCATCAAACGTCCACCTTAACTTTTGAAACTTTGTCCATGTTTAGTATGGGAATCCAAGTCTTTAACAGTGTAAAAAGATCAGTATGCATGAAACAGCATTTCACCCCCCCTTTAACTGCTGTTTTCTTTGGTGGCCAAGAGAGCTCAATGTGCTGCAACTGAAGAAAATGTAAATAAAATAAAGAAAACAACTTCGTCAGTTTGACAACACGTGCTGCAAATACTCACAACACAACCAAATACAGAAACACACACACACTGCAAATACTCACAACGCAACCTAAACACAGAAAAACACACACTGCAAATACTCAACACAACCAAATACAGAAACACACACACTGCAAATACTCACAACGCAACCAAATACAGGAACACACACACACACACACACACACACACACACACACAGCAAACACTCACAATGCAACTAAATACAGAAACACACTGCAAATACTCACAATGCAACCAAATACGCATGTTACGCCTCTCTTCATCAAACTGCACTGGTTGCCAATGGCTGCTCGCATCAAATTCAAGGCTCTAGTTCTCGCCTACAAAACAACCACTGGTTCTGCACCATTATACCTAAACTCAATTGTTCAGACTTACACACCCTCCAGAAGCTTGCGTTCTGCGAATGAGCGGCGCCTCGTGGTTCCTTCCCAAAGAGGAATGAAATCGCTCTCACGGACATTTTCCTGGACCGTTCCCACCTGGTGGAATGACCTGCCGATCTCAATTCGTGCTGCCGAGTCTGTAGCCATTTTTAAAAAACATCTTAAGACACATCTTTTCCAATTGCACTTTTCCTATTGCACTTGACCAATACAGAATAGCACTTACTGATCATATCTACGTCTCTCATCCGGATTTGTGCCTTCAGGCGGGTATGTTACATAGTTATCATAGCTACCAAAACCCAGTGTTCTGTATTTTGCGTACGTGAGTTTTTGCTGTCGATGGCTATTGCTGCGCGTTTAGCTAGAATGCCATACAAAACCAACCCATTGGGCCACTGAATCCGCATTAACGACAACAGTTGGGGCATCAGCCTTAGTCCTAATGGGTTATCTTAGCTATCCAAATCCAGTGTTCTGTATTTTCCGTACGTGAGTATTTGTTGTAGCTGGCTATAAAAAAAAAAAAAAAAAAAAAAAAAGTGTACTCTGCTAATTAATTGAGATTTCTTACAGCTCTTACAGGTTGTTGGCTTTGTTTGTTTCGTTGCTTCTATTGCTCTACCCTTTTTTTGTAAGTCGCTTTGGATAAAAGCGTCTGCTAAATGATTAAATGTAAATGTAAATGTAAATACAGAAACACACACACACACACAGCAAATACTCACAATGCAACTAAATACAGAAACACACTGCAAATACTCACAATGCAACCAAATACAGAAACACACTGCAAATACTCACAACACAACCAAATACATAAAACACACACACTGCAAATACTCACAATGCCACCAAATACAGAAACATACACACACTTCAGATACTGACACAACACAACCAAGAAACACACACACTGCAAATACTTAACGCACACTGCAAATACTCTCAACACAACCAAATACAGAAACACACACACACAGCAAATACTCAACACAACCATATACAGAAACACACACACAGCAAATACTCACAACGCAACCAAATACAGGAACACACACACTGCAAATACTCACAATGTAACCAAATACAGAAACACACACACTGCAAATACTCACAATGCAACCAAATACAGAAACACACACACTGCAAATACTCACAACACAACCAAATACAGAAACGCACACTGAAAATACTCTCAACAAAACCAAATACAGAAACACAGACACTGCAAATAATCACAATGCAACCAAATACAGAAACATACACACTGCAAATACTCACAACACAACCTAATACAGAAACACACACACTGCAAAAACTCACAACGCAACCAAATACAACTTAGTTTGACAACACGTTGCAAAAAGTGATTTTTTTCTTAATTTACTTTCTTTCTCTCTACTTTCTTTTGTTTTTTTCATTTGTAATGGCTTCTTCATTCCACTTCATAAAATATATAATTTTCTTCTGTTTAATTTGCAGTGAAAATACTGTTCTACTGTGAGAATTCTGACTGGCTATGGGAGAAAGTGGTCTTATTCAAATCAAAATAATAAATGTGTGAACTCTAAATTAAGTTGGACTCCATCTGGGAACAGATCTCTAGTCCAAAACCAACCCTCTGTTACTGCATACAGCCGAGCCATTATAAGCACAACTGGAAATAATACAATCACCTACAGAGAGACGTTGCGAGAGAAACAAATTGAAGTCTATGTTGAGAAGTGCATGGGCCTGAGATGACAAGTTTTAAACACATCATATTTTCCAGCGGTTTCCGTGACCATAGGTTTGACAGTCACACGTGAAGTGATGACCATTAAACAGTACTGGACTTGCGTGCCCTCTTAACCGTAGCTTGTCAAAACTAAGAACCAAATCATAGAAGAGGTCATCCATCTAGCCTCACTTGGAAGTTTCCAGCAATTAATTCTGTCACAGAGTAAAAAACTGTGAAGACCTTGGCTACAGTGGACCAGCCACAAGATCAGTGCTTTTTCCTGCATTCTAATGAATTGCTATAAATCACAACAGATGAAGGCTGTTAAAGTCACCTCTCAGCTGTTAGACATCGTCGACTGATGCCAGCTCTGTAACTCCAAGCAAATTGTTAGTTTTTTCCAGGCCTGAACAGGGACCACCTTGGCAATGCACGCTGGCACATAACCGTGAGAGGGCTGTGACGCAGGTCTGTCATGGCTGGACAAATGTCTCTTGATCTAGAGCAGGTTTGAGCTTCAGGTAAGAGATTTTTGGCACGAGTGCATGTTGTACTTTGATTAACATAATCAGTAATGACACCATGACTTGGAAACTTGCTCAAGCAAAATATGCCTCACCACCACCATAATAATAATCATTTTAAGTGCAGTCACACTTTTCACCTACATCTTAACTCAATAATTGGTTCTAATAACATCAGCTCTAGCAATAAACGTAATGGAATTCTTTAGACAACAAACACATGGAAAAGAAAACGGTAAATTAAGTATTTGTTAAGTTTTATTTAAGTAAATTAAGCTTGCTAAAATACATCGAATATTAAGATCAACAGGCTTGAAAGGAAATAAAATTAAATGCATTAATGGCACAATAACAACTTCAGTATTATTAATATAAAATATAATTAACACAATTTAATTTATTATAAATGCAAGTTATTTATTATTATTACTACTGGATAACATGTTTAATATTTTAATCATCTATTATTATTAAATAGCATCCTTAATACAAACAAAAAATAATTATGTATTAGTAGTAATAATGTATTCCTATTAATTAATTAATTATTAGTATTATTATTATTATTCAATTTTATAATTTATAAACATAAAATGATTAATATTTTAATAATTTATAATAATTTATTAATTATGAAATAACCTTCTTAATACAAACAAAAATTTATTTGAATGTATTGTTGTTATTTGTATTATTAGAAGTAATATTAAAATGCTATTATTTAAGACAAACAACTTTATTTGAATAACTAATATTCATTCATTATCACTTGAATTACTAGTATTATTATTTTATTATTAATACATAAAATTAGCAATATTGTAATGTTAATAGATAATTTTAAACTATACACTTTTCTTGTTTATTTTTACTTATATAGGCCCACTATAGCCAAAATTACTATAATACTGCATTACTATTAAGTTATTATAATAATAATCATAATCATAATATGATTATGATTATTATCATGATTATTATTATTATTATTATTATTATTATATTTAACTATTATTACTACGTCCATTTTAATAATATACTGGACCAAAATGAAAGTGTCTCTTTAAGGCTCAGTTCATAAGTTCCTCATCACCCTTTAAATGATCCGTGACATAATAATCGGAACACTTTAGAACAGAGACAAACACACATACATACATGAGAACAAACCTTGCCTGGCCTTTTAAAGGAGTTCCTTTGTCCGGCCATCACCAGACCAAGCTCTATTAAAGATTGAACATTGGTCTGGGGAGTCTGTTCTGTATTTTCTACTGCACAAGAGGCGTGATCAACGAGGATTATTCAAATGACTCTGTACACAATTGGAAAGTCCTTCAACCAATCAGACCACAAGAGGCGTGATCAACGGCAACGACCCATCGCTTCTCTCTCCGTCATCATATTAAACCCGCCAATAGAGCACCAGGTTGATAAACTAGTCTGTGATTGGTTCCCACAAAAGTGTAACAGAAGCAGAACAAATGAATGTACAGGTTTCCAGACTGAGTTGGAAAAAAATAATCGCCGGCAGATCAGGCTGGGAGTCTTACCCAGTCAAGGAGTTCCTCTGACATTTATTCCCCCTGGAGAGTCATTAGAAGCTGCTGAGTCTTTGCTCATCATTGTTTACTCTACTCTGCTAATTAGCTCCAATCAATTAAAGTTGCTCAATTCTGCGTCACTGGGATGAGCGTTGCTTTTTTAGCTTCTATGCATGATGAACATTAAGAACACTTTGGTTCTGAACCATCACTAACACCATATTTTAACAAGGTACAACACAAATCATCAAGCAACAAATAATATCTCTCTCTCTATTTTTTTTAATTCAATTAAATTTCTTTTTGCCTAACCAGCCAACATCAGAATCACAGAAAGACAACTTGACCCTTGACATTCATCACATTAGAATAAGTTAGAGCAAAGTGACATTATTATTTCCGTTGGGTGGGATGGTTTATGATTTCCACATATAGTAAAAAGTGAGTCATGATGAATATGATGCAATATGAAAATAATTTTGCACAAAAAAAAAAAGTTCTGAAAGCACTGGGAATTTTAAATTGCCCATCATCATCAGTGCAGCTGTTCTACTGGCTAATTGATGGAGTTATTAGTCATTTCTTACAGAACATAAACCAGAAGTAGTAGGTGATGACAATCATAATCCCGTGGCAGCGGTCACACACTTACACATTCACACAAACACAATCCCTGTGAGTCAGGATATGCTCTTAATGGCAGTGAGAATAAAAGTGATGGCTTCCACACACATCTGGAGCGCAGCCTGATTATACACTTGCTTCACGACACCCAAGAGTCACCAGCACACATTTACTCAACAGCAAGAATATAGACTGTTACTCAACGCTCACATTAACACGTGTGTGCATGGAAGATAAATTCTAAACATGTCCAAACAGGACCGACGTAGCAGCAAGATTGCCGAGGCATCAACCTTAGGGTCTGGGGGGAAATCTGATTCCTACTGTATCCCCATCCTGGACAACCACACACACACACACACCATAGCAAATTCAACTCCTGCCCCCTTCCATGCACGCCACCCTGCAATCTCTCTCTGCTCTCGTCTTTGTGTGTGCAAGTCTACTGCTGTCTTCCCCTCACTTGTACTCATCCCACGTTGTGTTTTCCACAGAAAGGAAATGCAAATGTGCCGTTTCGACACTTCTCTGGGAAACGCCACAGGGCGCCTGGATAGAGAAATTAAACTAAGTCGCCGTGATGCACGCAGCAAAGTGGCAATAAACTATTCATTAACAACCATTCAGACGCTAAGCAGGGCAACAAGTGGTCAAGTTAAGAAGTTAAACAGGGACTTTATTTGGCAAAACCTCCCCTGGGCTTATATATTTACAAAACAAAAGAGCTCCTTTGACGGGTCTCGCGGAGCAGTGCACCTTGCTTGGGGGGAAAACGGGCTTGCGTGAATGGGATTCGGAATGAAGTGCGTTTACCTACTGAGTGACTTTGCTTTGATGTGAGAGGAGTGGGTAAAAACAAACACCATCAGAGAAAAGACCCATCATGTTGCATTTTGAGGGACTGTTGTCTCAACCAGTAGATGCACACTGTGTGTTCTAAAGAAGTTTGGAGGTGAAAATGGTGGCTAGCTTTGCAAGCCCTTCTTAAAAAAAATAAAAAAATAATGAAAAAGTTGAAAATCATTCCATACTTTGGTTATATGATATCTTGAGTGGAACCAAATTAGAAATAGACTGAAACAAAGTTCAGTCTACTAATAGTTCAGGCAGATTAATTGGGCAAGGTGTGGCCATTTGGAAATTATCTACATCAATCATTTAAAAACAAACACAAAAAACAAACAAAAAAACACCACCCTGCTCGAGATATTAGCCTACATAGTCTACACATTGGTAGACTATTAATAAAAATGTAGTTATAAACTGGCTTGAATTTTGAGAAGATATTTCCTAGCCTAGAAATCTAGATGCACCCTAGCGGCAGCAAATTTAATCTGCCCGCGAGTGTCGTCTAGCAACTCTCAATACCCTTCTGAGCTGTATTCGCCTAACTCTTGCCGGGCCAATCACATCGTGTATAGAGTCGGTGGGCGGGGCCATAATGACGACGGCTGAGTTGCGTTTGCGTGCTTCTAGTAAACACAGAAACTGGCGAACGGCGGTCTTTCGAAACAGGTTTGACCGCAACTCTGGAGGACTTGGAGTTAAGCTTTTCTCTGAGAAAAGAACAAAGAACGGCACTGAAGTCATTCTTAAAAAGGGAAGATGTGTTCGGGGTTTTGCCGACCGGATACGGCGAATGTTTAATCTATCAACAAGCTCTGCTTCACCTTCGTTGCTCTGGTTGGTGGTAGCGCTATCCTATCGCGTGCAGAGGGAGTTTGATAGACAACCATTTATCCCGCCCCTCGGATTGAGCCGTCAATGGTGAGTTTCCAGACCAAACATCTTGATGTGGGTCAGGCTAGATATTTCCCCATTCGCTATCAATAAGATCTTAATGTTAGTTCAATGGTGTATGCTGTCTTGGTTCAATATGACTCAGCATGCACAATGTATTTGACTTCCATAATGCGACCACATTTCTGAGTCAAATAGAAATAACGTAGGGAGGACTCAATGAATATGATTTGGTGATTTGACCATTTTAAAGCTACTGAACTAAATTCAAATTCAATCAATTAAAATGTAAACAACAAATGAGTCACACACACAAAATAAGACCAAGGACAATTATTAAAACATATAATTTAATTAGAATTTGTGTCTTTTACAAGTGCTGCATGCTCTTTAGAGTGAATTTTTTTAATGATCAATGGCATTTATTTCGAAGTTTTCTTTCTACACAAAGTCTGCTATCCTCATATCTCTCTATACGTTCATTAGTTAGAGGTTAATGTGTGTGTGTGTGTGTGTGTGTGTGTGTGTGTGTGTGTGTGTGTGTGTGTGTGTGTGTGTTGCTCTGTGCAAGGCACTCATTGACGGAAAATAAAGGCCCAGTGCCAGTCACAAGCCCACCCCCAGATCTCCCAGAATGTGAATGAACTGCTGTGAATGGAACGATGAACCTACACAAATGCCCTCTCACCACTCACGCCCGCCCGCTCGCCCTCCTTATGCGGAAGAACGCAGGGGTGAGACGAAACAACAAAAAACAACAACAACAAGGGATGTGTGATGCCCCGCCCCATTTTCATTCCATCCCTTTGCACCCCTAGGTCTGCAATACGCCCCCCGACTCCTGGCCAATTCCAGAGTCCACAGGGAACTTAAAAAGTTGATCCTCACAAAGCCATACCTCCACCCCATTTCCCACCAGGGACAGGGGTGGATTGTGGGTGGAGGGTCAGTGGTGGAGAGGGAGGGCCTGGCACAGCTTCAATGAGAGCAGATGAGAGCTCATCTCCTTCCATGACAATTACCACCCACTCGAAAAGCATGCAGTGTCGGGTGACTGAAGAACGCGAATCAGCATCTCAATGAAGGCATCAAAGGCTCCTGACGCAAGGGCGGATGCAGAGTTCCACACTTCATAAATGTTGTGTCCTCTCCACACAGAATTAGGTGAAATGCTGGAATATTGACTGAGAACAAGATTAAGTAAAACAGGAGGGTCAGAAAACATCCTATAATATACCAGTGGTTTGCCCCAATTATGTCACTAACATGTTCCCAGTGACTCATTAATGACTGAGAAAAACCTAAAAAGGTTTTTCATGTTGCATGGTTTATTTAACTGAGAAATGATCATTATTTTCAGGCATTCACACTGTAACGCCACAAACTAAAGCGAATCCAGATAATCTCTAGCATCTCAATCTAATCTGAAAGTATTTGAGATGAGCAGATCTAGAGAGTGAATGACTGACAGTGCGCTGATTAATGATGCCCAGCTCATTAAATGGAGCACGCTCTTGACCCCATCCCACGGAGAGGTCAGAGCTTCTCTAAAACTTCACAGGAGGACGTTCTGGGAAAATATGCCAAACTCTGAATGATACTGAACTATAGACATTATAAGGGCACATGTTCTGTCTTATAATTTGCAATACAATTAATCAAACAATCTGTGTCTTGTGAACCATGTGAAAAATAAATTCGGAACAAATTTCTCACTTTCAAATGAAAAAAATCCATTCAGTTCTATGGGCCCTATCTTACACCCGGCATGTGTTTTTTTTATAGCAAACACACTCGTGCACATCCGGTTTCCCATGGTCTGAAAGGTGTGTTCAAGCGCATTGTTGGTGCGTTGCCATTTTGAGGCAACTAAAAACGACTGCGCCATTGACCAACATAAACCTGGGGCCTGTACCATGAAGCTGGTTTAGCTGGCTAGCCAGATTTGTTTAAGCTTAGTTTGTGCCAATCCTGGGTTTCAGGTACCATTAAAGTGGTTTGGCTTTTAGCTGTGTTTATAGGCATAGTAACTTAAGCTCCACAGATAACCTGCTCTGGGGCAGGTTATGTTTCTGGATAAGAGATCTCAAACTGAAACTGGACCAATCAGATGTGAGTAAAGTGACACACCTCTGATGCAATAAAGTCACTCCCCCTGTTTCTGCTCCAAATTAAAGGACATTACATAGCAAATGGTTTTTTAACAATGCTTATTTATAATAATAATTTTGAATGATTTTGATAATTTATGTAATTATTATATCCTTAATCAATTACACATTTATCATTTTAGTTAATCAATCATTAATAGGCACTTTGTTAAAAATAATATAAATAGCCTATAAAGTCATAAATCTTTAAAATCAGTAAATAACTTTTAAAAAAAAGAAGCTTACTGAGCTTAAATTTTCTCTATCAACTAAACTAATTTAATAACTTTTACTTGTATACTATTTACTTGCTTACTATTTTTTCTTTAAGTGGTCCTCTTTCATAGACAGCTTTTCTTGCTGTTTAATTTTTTATTCTTATTATTTTTCAATTATGTAATATTCAGCGAGAATTTAATTCTCACTGCTTGTCTTGTGAGAAGTGAATCTCAGTTCCACAGCGTGTGATTGGCTGTTCACTACTGATGTCACAGCTAAACTCCTGAACTCAGGATTAAAGCCTGAGTTGACAGAGAAAGCTGATGATCAGCATCATGGGACCAACAAAGCCTTAATACAGTGGTTTGGTTTTGTCAACTCAAAACTAATCCTGTAACCCTAAGTTTGTTAAACTAACATCATGGTACAGGCCCCTGGTCTAAAGTCTATAGCGCAGTATTTGTTGTGTTATTTAAAGGGTGCTTTAATATTTATTAATATTAATATGCACCTATAGGCGGGTACACAACAAGCGGACATTCTGCTTATTACACAGACAGGGACACACAGCAGCATGCACGCACACGTACACGCAAAATAAAAGATTCCTCTGGAGAAGTGCTCAGTCTGTCCACTCAAAAACTCCATCATGTAAATAACGAATCTGCCAAAGTGCAAGCTCTGATTGGTTTATTGAACTCTGATTGGTTTATTGCATGTTACACCTAAACACGCCCATGACTCATTAATAGACTAGGTACAACAACACTTTTGGACCATGCGCCCGGCGATAGTTTTTTCCGTTGTTAAACTAGCACAAGTGGATGTGCTTCAGGCCATGTGCTTAGTTCGTTAAAATAGGGCCATATATATTCAGATCATTATAATAAAACAGTGGTGTCCTCATTAGTCACTATATAATTTCAGGGGTGGCCAATGACAGCACAGCGACTCATTCATGATTTCTTTATGATGATCAAATTGTTATGAAATACAAATACACGTAATGTATAACTGTAAAAACTCACAGACATGGTCTAAATTATGGCTCAAACTGGATATGAGAGACAATCCTCAGGTCAAGACATGCTAAAAATCACCTTTCACCCCCACAGAGCAGCCTCAGCTCATTTTCCACTGCCTTTCCACACACACACACACACACAAAATGCTTCCGCTCACGGCACAACGTGTCAGTAATAATCACACACTCTTAATCCCACTAGACCATTATTCTATCCGACACTTTAATCTGAGAATGATAGCATTAGATCTAAATATACTCCAATTTAATCTACGGTTGAATTCAGAGCCACAGGCACCCTACATAAAGAGTCAGTTTTCTAGGCAAGTGATTTCTGATTTTCAATATTTGGTAATTTGCTGTAGTTGGTTGGTTGCATAGTTCGATTGTAGGTCTTATTTCACAGGTTAAGTAAAACATGAATGTGATTTCCTGAGTCACTCTTTAGTCTGGCACATTAAACAGAAGGAATGAAATAAAGAAGTGTGGAGTGGCATCTCTGAGTGTTCCTGCTGAGGAAAGATCCCAGGTTTAATCACAGCTGAGCTCTGACAGACGGCGAAACCCAAAACCCCCAGAAGCGCACAGGTGAGAGTCCAGAAGGGAGGCCACGGTAAACTCAACATCACTCTTCCTGTGAGAGCTAAAAGCGTGCGCACTGCTGCCAACCCAAGAATTCAGAGCATTCGGCCTCTCTGAGATTCCCCCGTGTCAACAGATCAGATGAGAGAAGAGAAAGGAGAAGGGAATAATGTAGAAAGAGAGAGTGAGAGAACCAAGACAAAATGCTAGAGAAAATATACATAAGGGCTAATAGTTAGATGGTCATTATAGCAAAAAAAAAGTGTGATTGCTGAAAGGGTTTATTTTGTGATAAAGACCAGCTGACTTGTACATAACACCTCTTATTTCATGGTTACTAACCAAATAAACACAACTGCTTAAAATACTGACAAAAATGAACTATTGATTTGAGTTGAAATTATTTAATAACGTGAGAACAAAACATAGGATATTTAACCTAGCACAGCTGTGTAGAAAATCGGTTGCCTGGGACAATATACAAAAATATTTTTATGTAGAATGCAGTGACTGACCAATCACAATCAAGCAGGCCAATTCCAAAAGAGCATACGGTCACCTACAGTTAGTCCCCTCAAATGAATAAACACGTCACTAAGGGAGAATCCATATGGGAGTTGTCCATGTATGTGCACAAGTGCGACACACTTCATCCTCGCCAGGTGTCCACATAAACATCAATCTCCTGCATCTGTGGACAGACCAGCAGTAAATCCCATGGAACACACCAACAGACAGACACACACACATAATTCATTTCCCAAAGTGAGAAATGAGAAAGGAGGACCACCCATGTGACTTCTGATATGCAGATGCACATTTAAATCTGCAGGGTTGGACACATCTGACTGCATGATATGACTAGAAGCATCCGGTGCCAATAAACAGGACATCTTCCCAAATATAAAAGCTTGATCATCATTTACTCACCTCATGTCATTCTAAACCTGTATGAACTGATGGAATAAATCAAGACAAATTATTTTAATAACCACTCTTAGTCAAGCTTTAGTCAAGGGGGGGGGGGGGGGGGGGGGGGGGGTTTAAAAAAATAATGCTGGGGTCATATTTCACCCCACCCCCACAAAAATACTTTCAGCATAAAGAAAATTAAGGATTTGCATTGCAGAAATTATGATTCTCATTGCATGTAATTAAAATGGCAGTAAAATAATATTTAGCTTTTTTTAAACTTAATTATACAAACATTACAATGTTAATATAGCACAAAAATATTAGTTTTTTGTTTGTTTTTAAAGCTATGGGATTTTGTTTAGTATAAATGCAGTACAACAAATATTAAAGTGATACTTTGCAATTTAAATGATTCAATAATATTTCCTTTGCATTACAGTTATTATGAATAGAGGTGAGGTGCTTTATTGTCACTCTAGAAATAATATTAGAGATTCCATGCCTCTGGCAGAGCGATTCATTATGTCGCAGCACTCAGAAGCCTCTCCTTCTATCCATAGTCACGCTGAACCGGCTGACCTGAAACTTGTGTGAAAGGGCGTGATAATCCGCTGACCTCACTCTGAGCGCTCGCAGTGCATGCTCCGGTTTGTGAGGGTTTTTTTTAGATCCAGCTGTTGCCCATGTCCTGATGAGATGCAAACGGGCTGCATTACCATGCAGCTGCACAGATTAGAGCAGAGGTTTTTGGGAAAGAGTCAAGACATCATCATATCATCACTCCAGATTAATGAACCATCCCGGAGCCATGTCAGAAACACTGAAAGTGGGACAATGGTGTTCAGCAATCAAAATTGCTGGTCAAATTCCCCTGTTTTAGAGTGGTTCTGTGCAGGTAAGCAGAATCTGATCTGTTTTTCTGAATAGGACAGTGATATACTATTTCAGCCTTTTTATTATAGTAGTATTGTAATACATAAAACTTTCCAAAAGAGTAAATCAGTTTGTTTGTTTTGAGATATATATATATAAAAACAAGATTAGATGTTCTTGAAAGTGCCCTGTGATTGGAATGACTCTTAGGGGCCAGTAAGTCTGCACTACGTATCTTTACCCAGAGCAGCTATTTTAATACAGGACTATGACCTGGCCCATTTGGAGCATGGAGGGCAGGAACACCCTCACAGGGTTAACGGTCTCACAGTCTCGAATGCCAAAGGCCCTCAAAGTGAATTGGAGCCTCCAGTGTCGCAAGACAGTGTTTTCCTGAAATCCGAACAGCCTCTGAGGAAATGGCTTAGATGGAAAGAAAGAGAAAAAGAGCTAGAAAATAATAAAGAGGGACTCTTCCAAATGGCTCTTTCCCCCTTATCATCCATCGGTCTATTCATCCTTATCAGATCTCCTCTTGAGATCCTCATGTGGTCGCAATGCCAGGTTTGAATGATCATTACCCCTCTCAAATACAATACGTCCAGTGTTCCTCCTATAAAAGCGGATACTTAAAGGCCTGGAGAACAAATCACTCTCAACTGACTTCATTTCAAATGACCTGATTTTACATGACAGCACAGAACTGTTTATGGAGATCGGATGACATCAGACACATTAGAGGGAGACCACGGACCGCTGAAATAAAAACCAACGCTTAATAGCAAATGAAGTCCCATCTTTTTTTTTTTTTTAAAGAGCCAATGAAAAAAATGTGATTTATTTTAGGACATGCATGTGCATTAGCTGGAAAACACCTGGAAATATTTTTTGGCGTTGTGATGTAGCTACCTAGATATATGGCTCCGCTGGTTATAAAAATAAAATAAAAAAATAAAATAAAAAACTATTCCCACTTGCCCATAACCTGTCCATCTGTAGTTCTGTTTTCATCATATAAGTGCCGTTTCACTTTCTGGCAGACACATCCTTAATGGTCTTAACACACTAATTATAGTGTATTAAGGCTTTATTTGTTATTGTTGTATTGGGTGTAATAGTCAATGAGTCGCGTAATGTTCACCACCGCTTTGGCCAAAACGACACCTCAAAGTAGTTATTTTAGGGAATTAAAAATTAAATTTGTGGGCAACTATGAATGCCACATGTTTGGCATATAGAGGTTAACCACATAAGCAAAAACAAGCTGAGGCTAACTGGTATGGGGCGCCCTGGTTGTGTCCAATTTCCAATGTTTGATTCTGATGAAAATGCAGGTCTGTTACTTAAATGTCTGTTACTTATTATTATAAAATAACTTCTAAATGTCAAAGACATGACATTCATCTATGGAATATTTCAGAACATCTGTGGGGGTTTTCAAAAAGCAATCTAAAGTAGAATCTATAAATAGGTAGCTCCACCCCCAAACTCACACCACTGGACGACTACCAATTTTTCTGATTGGCTGACAATTTTTTGGGTTGACTCCCTCTCATTGGGTTTACTTTTGCTTTAAAATGCAATATATCTGCTTTTCTAAGGCATAAAACTAGGATATGTACATGTTGCTATCTGCTACCTTCTCAATTCAATAAATAAATATGGAAATGACCACCGGACTCTATCTACCCATAATTCATTCACATTCGCCTGGCTCAAATTTCTTCTCAAACAGGCTTTATTTGCAGTAAAAAAGAAATCCCAGCATAAAATATATTATGATTCTGTGCCAAGATTAATTTAAACCCAATGTCACCTGTACAATACCATTTACCTGAGCCAAACTGAAACAGGCAGCATATTTCACGTTCATCTCATTAAAAGCTTTGAAGTCAACTTTGAGCTCTAGTATTGCATCACAACAGTGTGAGCTCAACGGTTCCGCTTGTGAATTCTCCAAGGGTGAGAACTTAAAATTTAGGACATCACTCTTTTACACTTATCCAGACAGAGCCACGCTAACTTACTCTAATCAGTCCCAGACACTTTTAGAAAAGCAGCAACGCTGACATCAGATTAGCAAGTTAAGCCAAACCTAGTCAAAGCACCCAGTGGGGTGTGCGTGTGTTCGTATAGTTGAAGGGGGTCAGAACCCCCTGGAGGGAGGCTGGCGACACAGACTCCTACGGCTCTAAATCAATTGTGCATGCTGGGTCACCTTTCAATGTTGGGGACAAGACGTGGAATTAAAGCTCACATTCAAACAGTGTCAATTTACATCAAATCAGAAACTAACTTATGCATGCAATACGACTGAAAACGGGCATCTGGATGCGGTCAACGGTTTGACTGATCATCAACGAATCAGTGTCATCCCATTCACCACGGCAATCCATTTCTACACAGACCAAACAGGATTGGGTTTCTCCCAAAACTGATATGGAAAAGGTACCACATCTGCCATTGGTTTAAAAACCCTCACCGTTGGCATCATGGGATATTTTCCCGAGGGAAACAACCTTGACGAAGTTCAACACAAGAGGGAAGGAAGTTGCAAAGCTCAAAGAACAATTAAGATGTTTTTGATTTACTCTCCAAGTGGGGTGGTACCGCTTTACTAGAAAAGTGAGCTGCTTTCGTGTGAGGGGGTCGTAACTATTGACCCCTAAAGTGGGTTGACAGAGCAATTCGATTTAAGGCATCATAGACAGTCGGACATACGACTAACAGAGCAACGAATATGAGCTTCATGAGCCTTAAATGTGCTCAGTTTGGCATGCTATACTTCAGTCAGAGTTCCTGAGAATAATAGCACTGTAAAGTGAAAAACCTGATAACGTATCTAAAAGCGCTCAACGTATTGACACAGCTAACTTAAACACAGGCGGGTTGGGTTTTAGATCTTCAAAGCTTTGAGAACATTTCAAGTTTTAGAGAAACGCTTCAGTGATCATATAATGCACACAGTCTAAAAACGGGCATGGGTTTGACAATAATTAGCACATTCCTGTGTGTGCTGTGAGGTGTTATAGGGGGAAAACAGTAGGCCTGCAGTTTGGGGTGGACGGCAGGTGCTGTCTTATGATGAGGTTTGCAGTCCCTCTCCAAAACCAATTAAAAGCTCTAAATGTGAGTTTGGCTGGAGAGCTCTGCGACCGCAGAATCCAAATATCGCTCCAAGCAAGCAACGAATCAGCTTTTTCCTAAGAGAGCCCACAAAATGACAAATCCATGACCCTTTCAACCATAACCACATTAGATCCTGTTGGTAGCAATAGATTATATTTACAATTTACACATCAAGGAGCTAAAAGACTGTGTCATGTGAAGAGGCAGGGTTCTAGCACACCGCAGCTTCATGAGGTAAACTGATTCCTGAGGGACCAATATTTGAAATCCTTCAAAAATGACTGGATCTGCAAACACGCTCAGAGGAGTGTTAAATCCGTCTTGATTAAAGCGGAAAAAAGCCTTGAATAACGAACTGTGCTGGGCAGCTTTCGTAATTAAGTCCACCAGCACATTCTAGTCTGGGAAACAGAGGGTTTGGCAAACAGGGGAATTGCGTGGTCCCTTCTCTGAAACAGCTAATCGCAGGATGGATCTCAAGCAGGGCAGACCTGGGGCATATTGATGTGCATGGCTGATCTAGACAATTTAACTCTACAAGAAAAGAAAAGAAACCCTTATGCAGTCTGGCCAGTTGAACTCTAAAAAATAAACATCTTTAATGGTTTTTGCAACACATTACACTCTAAAAACATTGGTGCTATTTGGCACTGAAAGGGGTTCTTGGCTTGTAATCACAGGGGAATCACTTTTGGTATCACCATATCTTCAAATGGTGCTATATAGAAACCATAAGAGGTGCCATATCGCATTTTATTTCTTCCTCAATAATGGTGCTAAACGGTATCAACAGTGGTTCTTTGGCGTGTAAAGAACCTTTTAAAGGTGCTTGAAAGGTTCTTTGTACGTCAGTGCTGCTATATAGAACCTTTAACACCCCACTGAAAAACCATACAAAGAACCACTGAAGAACCATACAGGGGCTTAACAGGTCCTGTATATGGTAACGGTGCTATATATCACCACAGTCATCCCAAAGAACTGGTGAAGAACCACTGAAGAACCAAGATTTGGTGCTATACAGCACAAAGTGGTTCCCCTATGATTACAAGCCAAATAATCACTTTTAGCACTATATGACACCTTTTTTTAGAGTGTAGATTCAGCAAGAAACATTTTTCACTGGCTAAGGTAAGAGTTTGCTATATGGATCTTTTGGTTAATAAGTATAAGTGTGAAGAACATTATATAAAGCGAAATAATTTATTTCCACTATAAATTGTGTTTGTGCAAAATTCATAAATGGATGTTAAAGGCTCTTCATGGAACCATAGATGCCAATGAAAAATAAAATTATTTCAAAGAGTGTACATTATTGTTTTTCAGATCAGAATGGCACTGACTTTAAAAATAAAAAAGGTTTTCTTATGGAATAGAAAACCTTTAAAGAAGTTTTATTCGTAAAAATAAATACAAAAAATAAGCATGAATCTTTGAGAGAGTTCAGGCCCTGTGCTAAAACTGTAGTCTCATCTGCCATAATTTCATCAACAACTTCTCATGTCTTCTGTTCTGCATCTGCTATTGATTATTTCAAATGTGCTTAAAAACGACCGAAATAACGGAGACGGCTTTCTGTACATTTCTCTGACCTGTGTTGAAGTTTCGGAACGATTGTTTCTTCAACTCTTGTTTGTCTTCAATTACTCTGACACCCAATGAAAGTGAACGCAGCTGGGTGGGAAAGAGACGTTTGACGGGAAAGCCATTAGGAACAACACAGAGGGTTTTTTTTTTTTACTCATTCGGCGTGTGGTTAAACTGGAGAATCTGTCTACGCTGTGAATTTCCCGCCGAACCTAAAGCATTTATCAACTCATCAAATTCAATCATGAAAACCAGAAGGTAGCATGTGAGAAAAGTATACTCCGGAACATTCACACAGTTCCTCCAAACCACAGCCCACACAAATGGAGCTGCAATCCCTGAAAGAAAACCAGAAGCAAATCAAGAGAAAGCCAAACAGAAAATGCACTCTTACCTTTGAAGGACAAGAAGACCCTGGGGGCGTTCTGAGGTTCGCTGTCCAAACCCAAGGTCAGGACAGACAGGGCCAGGAGAACCTGGACAGACCAAGGACTGCCCAACAACATGGCGCATCCGATGGAGTCAGAGAGACACAACTGCAGAGGCCACTGCGGAAAGTAAACACATACTTGTAAATGATGTGACTTCATATACAGCTTTCCAAAGGTGAAGCATGGAACAAACAAATAAATAAAAAGTTCATTTCTTTGGGTTAATGACTCTAGGGTGAATATTACATTGCAAAATGATCTGATTTATTCACTAAACACTGCATAAAAGTGCTACAAAAGCACTGCTCTGTATTCAAATCTGTCAATCTTCGAAGCACAAACGCCTCTTTTCAATGTAAATTAGGTTGATTATAGTTTACGCCTTTTTCACAAACTCAACGCTGCTTTCCTTTAGGCACTATACTCAGAGCAGATGGCAAGATTTAAAAAATAAAATTGGGGTACATTTTCTATAGATGATCACAACTTATTAAATGAAGACCAAAAGTTGGAGAAGAAAAATGCAAGTAACTGTCCCTATAGTTCACCCAAATTACAAGTTCATCATTACTTATTCACCCTCAAGTTGTTTCAAACCTATACGAGTGTTTTTTGTACACAAGATAGTTTAAAGAGTGTTGGTATCCAGAAAGTTGATGGAAGCCATTGACTTCAATGGTGGAAAAATATATATATAAGGAAGTCAATGGCTACAGTCAACCGTCAGGTTGAAATTTTTATTTTTGGGTGAACTATCCCTTCACAGCAAAAGCCAATGTTATATCTGAAACCTTGTTCGCTCGTATGTATTCTAAATACTTTTAAAGTTCTAGTTTTACCTCTGGGCTCCCTGGTTTAATAAGAGAAGCTAAGAGGCTTTTCACAGTAAACATTCCACCAAAAAATAAGGGTTTGGTTACATTTGTTAGAAACATACAGCAAAGGGATATTCCCCAAGGGAGTATGTTGACAAACCCCACTGTTGCCATGTAGTCTATCTTTTTCACATGGGCAGGAACCAGGCTGCCACCCATAGAGGGGCTGCGCTCATATTGCTCAGTGGTGGCAAATAACCTTACAAGATTAAATCTGTGCAGATATCTGAATCAACAATGTTTTTCCCAAACCCACATAGCATTGACAATCAATCACAAGTGTATATGCGTATTTTTTTATAAGGAGGAGCAATCATCTCAGAACAGAAAGTAGTACTGGCGGAAGACGATCTGTCCAAGAAAGCGCTGCCTGGCCGCAGAGCGTTTATGAGTGGAAGCAGCTGTTTAAACCTCAGCTATTTGCAGGCAATTTGTTAACTGTCCGGCTGTTTATCTAAATTCTCTGCCTCTTTACCTCACACAAGCCAGTGAAATTAAACAACACTTATATGAACACAAGTGCACACAGACACACTTGGAGGCAAGCAATTATGGATACAATTTCACAAATACACTGAAAGAATGGATCAATACATAGACCACAAAATATAATTTTACTGCATTTTATCAGAACAGTCAAAATATTATGGGGGAAAATTGTAGGATAGCGAGAAACAATCACTAATTGCTTTTACTTTTTGATTCATACATTTGTTTTAAATCCCACTTTAAGGAGAACTCTGTCAATATATATATTTGTTTAGGATAAGACTTAACGAAGTATCCTTTTTTTAAAATCCTAAAATAAATATTAAAAAAAACGACCGCATGGACATAAATTAACTGACTGAATCAATCCTAATGACACATTTTTAAAATAACATCTAGTTTCATTAAATATTAATAGACCAATTCATTGAGCGGTCTCTTCTGCTACTCATAACTCAAGTCAGATCTGGCTTGTAAATTCAGCCTTCCTGGTACACATTGCAAGTTGTCAACAATTGTAAAGATTTATGACTGATCAACAAGATGACTGCTCTCATTTTTATGCAACTCCTGCTTTTTGCACGTTGTTACCCCATTTAGCGCTACTATATTTACGGTGTTTGTTTAATGCTAGTTTGGGAAATTGTTACAGTGTTTGTTTTGTCAAGACATGCTCGCTGGCCCCTGGAGACACTGTATTTTGTTTCTTTTTCCTGCCACCCAGCAGAGAAATGAAAATAAACTACTTTGACTCGGTCTTAAATGCCTATTGTGCTTATATATACACAGGAGCTTTCAGTGTATGGTTAACTTATTTTAGAAAAACACTGGGATAAAGCAAGACATGAGATGCAAAGCAAAGCAATTTCGTCTCGGAATGAAGAGTAAAATAACAGTAAAAAAAGCTAAGAATTATTTAAGGTTATTTAGTGTGCATACTTCCATGTGTGTTTGTGTGTGTAATGCAACTTCAAAAGCATGTGTTATTCTTAATCCATATAACCAACATTGACATGAAATGTCAAGTCCTTTGGCATGACATTCTGCACTTCATCTTAAACTACTTCACTTCTACACGTTTAGGGCCATGTTTCATTAAGTGGTATATTTGTACTTTTAGAAATCAATTCTTAACCAATAGATACATTCCATTGGTTAAAAAAATAACCAGTAATATTACATTAGGAAATCCAAGAAATGGCATTTTTCATTAAGGAGGAAAAAACATTTCTGTCAATACTGACTGTTATTGGGGAATAATTATTATAAGATAACAATTTTATAGGCGTCTGCATTTAATTTAAGTTTTAAAGCATTAAAAAAAAAAAATCTAAACGTTTAAATGGTAGGCTACTACTATAATATTAGCGCTGAGAAGATGAAATTCGTGCAAGCTAATGTTTACCTGCTTTCTCCAAACTGCCCCAAAAGAACTTTGAGCTCAACTCAAAGAGTGAATCCAGTAAATGCCTGAGTTGCCGTGTATGTTCGTGTGTTTATGTCCCAGGTCCTGCAGGTACGGTGAGGTACAGTCCTTATCTCTCTGAACACCTGAGCGCGGTGTGTTTCTTCTCTATTATAGTGTTCATCTGGCACAGTTTTTATAAAATCCCGCTTGATATCGCGCTAAGAACGTTAAAGAAGCGGAAAAGCCACCTGACAACTCCGAGAACAGCTTCAGCGCAGTGACTGCCAGTCTGAATAGCTCCAAACACAAGCGCACTCCTGCCCGCACTCATTCGCTCGCCTCAAATGCTGCCCAAACAGCTTGGCAGGTGGATGCAATGTCGCTCATTTGCCTGCGACACGCCTACGGGGCGGGGATTTACCTTGGAGCCGCCCCCTTCAGCGCGAGCCGCTGTGATTATCTTCAACTCTCACTGACTGTCAAGCGGTCCACTGGTGACCGCTGTGTGTGCGATTACGTTCATGTTTCATTAGGTGGAGTAAACTCAGTAAGTATTCACAAGAATTTACAAGTGCAACTCCTGTGTGGACCGCTATATTTGTGCATGTGTTACAAAATTGTGTATAGTGTTTACTTAGTGACATTCTATAGTTCATAATAACCTTCTTAAAAACCTTCCAAACTTTGATATACTTTGCAGTTGAATAACACAGTAAAACTAGAAGATAGCATACGTCAGCCACGAGTCAACTTAAAGTTGGATTATGTTCTGAAAGACGACATATTTTTAATAATGTAATAAAAAATTACATATTATTATTTGTAGCAGTATTACATAATATATTGTTCTACTTTTCTTTTCTTTTTTTTTATGATTTTTTTTTAAATAAAAAAGCCAATTTTTTTATGTAAAAGCCAAAACAGTGCTTTTACATTCGTGTGAGTACATAGTTAGATGTAAATATAGCCTAGTATAGATTATATACACATATATACAATATATATATATATATATATATATATATATATATATATATATATATATATATATATATATATATATATATATATATATATATATTCAACAGTTGTAGCAGAATATAATATTCAACAGAATATACACACACACACACACACACACACACACACACGTATATATATATATATATATATATATATATATATATATATATATATATATATTCAACAGTTGTAGGGTTTTTTTGTAGCAACGATATTAAGTTGTTTATATACACATAAATTAAACTAATGTAAAAAAAAAAAAAAAAAAAAAAAAGTCACCAGTATAAAAAGTCTCTCTATTATTGTAATATAATATTTTTCCATTTATCGATAAAGCTGACACATGACCTTAAAAAGACTCATATTTTGGTCTGCAAGTGAGAGCAGTAGAAGTTTCTCGTGGCCAAAATATGTTATTTGTTTACATATTAAAGGTCAGAAAAAGATATGTGAAAACCTTCAATCTGACAGAGCTTTCAACATCAGTTTTGAAGCTTGATTGTGTGACACTGGAACCCTCACTTCCAGTTCTACAGCTTCTTCCAAACAGGTCTTTGCTTTGAAACTCATAATAAGCAATAAAATGCAATTAAAGTTACAGGGCCTCAGGTTTAATTGATCTACGAACGTTTGCACACCACATGCACACATTCAGTATTCAAGTCTCTTCATCTCAGCCCGTAAGCAGAAACATTCTTGTATTAGGGAGTAAATGCTTTTGCGTGTTAATACATGACACAGGGTTTTAGATAAAAGGCATACCAATGCTTAAAGGTTGAAACTAACTGCGCAAGATATACAGACAATATCAGCATGCAAACTTGTCTTCTTTCTCAGAACAGCTCATAGAGAGACAGGAATGAGGTTCTACTCTCTTTGATGCAAGACATGAAATGACATAACTTAACAACATTCATCTTTTGGAAATGATCATGTGTGTCTCCTTCAATTAAGGTGATATTAGCATGGTACCATAGCATTCAGACTGCTTGATATAGAGAGTGTTGTCTCCATGTGGAATGCTTGGGAAAACCTCTGGGAGAAATCAGGACAGATATTTTGGTATGCATCTTTCTTACAACATGATGAAGACAAGCTCATTTGGATGCATATTGATGGCAGACAAAGCAATCTAACATGGTACAAATAATACATTTTTGAATTATAAAAAAAAAAAAAAAGCATCATTACATCAAGTCGTGTTTAGTGAGTGTTGTTATACATGTAAATGTACAAACACAGTTTTTGAAAGAAGAATCTTATGCTCATCAAGGCAGTTATTTGATCAGTAAAACTATTATAATTCATTGATGCATGTGGGAAGTGAAGGCTGGCCCGTGCAGTCCGGTCAAACAGGCGAGATAGCTCAAATTGCTCAAGAAGTTAATGCTGGTTCTGATAGAAAGGTGTCAGAATACACAATGAATCACAGTTTGTTATGTATGAGACTGCATAGACCAGTCAGGGTGCCCATGCTGACCCCTGTCCAAAAGCCCCTACAGTGGGCACGTGAGGACCACGGAACAATGGAAGAAGGTGATCTGGTCTGATGAATCACGTTTTCTTTTCTTTCAGTGCTGTCACTGGAGCGGTACCCTAAGGTACAAAACCAAAAAGGTACTAATATGTACCTTTAATGTACTACTATGTACCTTTAAGGTACCTATACACACTCTTAAAGTACTGATATGTACCTTTTAAAGTACTAATATGTACCATTTAGGGGTGAGTAGGTACAAAGATGTACCTTTTCACTTTTGTACCTTAGGGTACCGCCCCAGTGACAGCACTGTACCTTTTTTTCTGAGAGTGTGGGGAACACATGGCACCAGGGTGCACTATGTGGAGAAGGTAATCCGGCGGAGGCAGTGTGATGCTGTGGGCAATGTTCTGCTGGGAAACCTTGAGTCCTGCCATCCATGGATGTTACTCTGACATGTGCCACCTACCTAAGCATTGTTGCAGACCATGTACACTCTTAGAAATGGTATTCCCTGGTGACAGTGGCCTCTTTCAGCAGGATAATGCACCCCGCCACAAAGCAGAATTGGTTCAGGAATGGTTTGAGGAGAACAACAACGAGTTTCAGTTGTTGACTTGGCCTCCAAATTCCCCAGATCTCAATCCAGTCGAGCATCTTTGGGATGTGCTGAATAAACAAGTCTGATACATGGAGATCCCACCTCACAACTTACAGGACTTAAAGGATCTGATGCTAACATCTTGGTTCCAGATACCACAGCACACCTTCAGGGGTCTAGTGGAGTCCATGCCTGGACAGGTCAGGGCTGCTTTGGCAGCAAAAGGGGGACCAACACAATGTTAGGAAGGTGGTCATAATGTTATGCCTTATCAGTGTATTTATTTAAACTGTAAATGTTCAACATATCGGATGGATGCAAACTCAACTGTCAAGTTGAAGAAAATTGCCAAATCATTCAACAAACTTTTTAAATAGAACAAATTCCTTCTTGGTCAGCAGAATCTATAGGATGGCCAGAAAAAAAGTGAGACATCATCATGGATGAAGAGTTCTGCAGCAGTCAGTATACAGAGCCCTACATCTTTGTCTCTCACGTCATTAAGCTATTTGAAAACCTTAGAGTCTGAGGCGACTAATGAAAATCATTGCACTATTGTCAAAAAAGATTGAAAAAGCTAAATCCAGGCTTCGCATTGCTGCACTTCTGCCGCTCACTTTCCGCGGGCCACATTCTTTATTAGCCTCCTATTTCATCTACATTCGCCGCAAAATTCACATTACAGTCACAATGCAGCCTGCCGGTGAGATTGGGCTCACGGCTGAAGAGGTTGAATGGACAGAACCGGAGAATGAAGGGGGAATCTGTCCTTTTCAGCACCGTCGAACCATTCAACCCTCTCTCCTCTCCTCTCCTCACACCGACCTGCAATAAAACTGTTTTCAACGACGACTTGGCAGAGGTCAAATGGAAGATGTCTGTAAATGAAAGCAGACTGACTTTGTCTCCCTCCAGGCGAACTCTGACAACTTCGACAACTTATCTTTTCAGCGCGGGGCAGAGAGGGGCTTCTGGAGGAGGCAGGTCTACACAACTGTCTCAGAACCCTTCACCCCGTCCTTTATGTGGAAATAAAAGGCATTTCAGATGTCAAGACTGGATGTGGAGACTGAGTGAGCCTGTGAACTTGTTTCCACCGCGCCATTGTCTTTTATCCGGTTTGCTGTATTGACACAGAATCTTCCCTCGAGGGCTGGTCCACTAATACGGCTGCAGAAATATTGGTTGAACGTTTCAGTGGGATGACACGAGCTAATGCTGAGGCACCTCGTGCAACAGAAATAATAGACCTGCGTTCCTGTGGTGCAGTAAAGCCCTGAGGCTTCAGGTGTTTGTATCTGTGAACTGTGTGTGATAATGAAGGGTGCAGACACTTTAGTCACAAGTGCTCACACTGTGATTACCTCAGGGGTCAATAACCTGACACCTTTTCCCACAGCGGAGGTGTGTGTAGAAAACTGCCCTTTAGCGCTGTGCTTTTGTGCTGATTGTATGTGAGTGTAGCTGAAAAATGACTCCAGAAGATATCTGACAAAACTAAACATTACTTCATAAATATTGTAAATTATGTATTTTTTTATTCCAAAATGTCAAAATTCTTTACATTATTTTTTATTTAAAGGAATAATTCTGCCGTCATTCACTCACCATCATGTTTTTCCAAGATTTTCCTGAAAGAAAATCTTACTGCCCCCTAAACTTTGAATAGTAGTGTTAGCCTGACAAGCCAGACCCACATCAAGATGTTTGGTCTGGAAACTCACCATTGACAGGGCTCAATCCGAGGGGCGGGTTCAAACTCCCTCTGCACGCGATAGGATAGTGCTACAACCAACCAGAGCAACGAAGGTGAAACAGAGCTTGTTGAAAGATTAAACATTCGCCGTATCCGGTCGGCTAAACTACGAACACATCTTCCCTTTTTAAGAATGACTTCAGTGCCGTTCTTTGTTCTTTTCTCAGAGAAAAGCTTAACTCCAAGTCTTCCAGTCACGGTCAAAGCTGATTCGAAAGACCGCCGTTCGCAGTTTCTGTGTTTACTAGAAGCACGTAAACGCAACTCGGCCGTCATTATGTTAAGCCCCGCCCACCGACTCTATACACGATGTGTAAGAGTTTTGCCATTTACAACTCAGAAGGGTATTGAGAGTTGCTAGACGACACTCAAGGGGAAGATTAGATTTGCTGCCGCTAGGGTGCGTCTAGCTTTCTAAGCTATAGTATATTCCAAGGCAAAACGGACTAAAATGTAATAGTTGTACTTTGCTAAAAATCTGTATGCTACAGTATCGGTTGAGAAGATAGCACATAAATCAAGCATCTACGTTAGTTTAGGCAGGCCACGTAGTCAAGCTCCGCTCTCAGCTGATCCAATTCCCATGCACCCTATTGGCAACTCTCAAACAGGGCGTCATATTTAAGTGTAGCAGTTCAGTCTGTCTGCTTGCTGCTTCCACTGCCCGCTGCTTTGTAACCGACCTCCTCCCCAGCTCCACCTTAACTGAGTTTAACTTAATCAATGTCAATTGAGTCATTGATGCATATTCTGTTCTAAATGGGGGATTTAAAGGTGCACTGTGCAACTTTCCGTCCACTGGAGGGCGCCTATTCAAAACAAAAGCGTAGTTTGATGACGCCAAGTGGGAGCGCAGCATCTTGGGACATGTGGTCTTCACCTCACAGCTGGTGGAAAATAGGACTCGGGCAGAAATCATGTTCATGGATGCAGTTATTAAGGTTACTGTAGTATGAAGCAGAGCAGGACTGAGTGTTGTGGAGCTGAGCACGACCGCTGGAGCGATTGTTACACTAATACCCGCCTCATCAAGCTGTTCCCTGTCTTTGTTTTTCATGGTTTTAATGAAAAGGATGGGCAATTTAGAACAGAGCCATACCGCCGAATGTTAATTTATGCAAAATACGCAATAAAGAGTTAGCTAAAAATTGTCTATGGTGTTTTTTGACTCAAGTGGACCTGTCTGAAATGCGTTTCATTGTGATTTTTTGTTCTATTTGGTTTCACCTGTCTAAGATCCACAATTGGCTGCAGTCATGGAAACCCTTATACTAACATCTTTCAAGAAACTGGAGCAAACAGCCTCATTTTCTCTGAAGACGACCTCCTGTGACCTTGACAAACAGACAAAAGAGCTCTATTCCTGTCCAGCCTGATACAACCTTATGCTCCCCTCACTAAAGTCCTGTAAAAAGCAACGATTGTTCCTTGAACCATTCGGTGGGGTCCTTCTCAACGCTAATGGTCCCGATTAGTCTCCTGTACTTGTATCCCTCAGGTGCTAGGATATTTGGAAGCCATCCTTTACTCTTTCTCAATTCGTGGAGGTCTAAAAGTCACTCTTGTCTCAGTGCTTAAGAGGTTCTGTTGAATAGGGCTCTATTTGTACCCAATCAAAGAAGACGTATCACATCAGCCATTTGAATCACTCAGGAGGCATTAGCGCTATTAGCGCTTGTAAATAAACACCGGTTTTCTCTGGGGAATACCTGTTTTCTGGAGACTCAACACCAAACTCGGTCAACCGCAGCAGTTACCTTACTTTTATGAGGAAGAAAAAACACTGCCAAGATCACGAAAGCTCTCTTGGCCTCTCAACGCAAAGTTTTTGGGTCAATGCTAACACGCTATATAGTCATAACAATGAATATGGCCGGGTAAGAACAGCCTTTGTTTCTGAGAGTCAACAAAGCTGCTGAGAAACTTATGTTAAAACTATTTATAATCTCAGAGACTAAAAATAAATTATTGACGAACAAATTAAATTACTTGACTTTATCAGCATTAAAGGAATAGTTTGAATTGAATATTTCATCATTATTTGCTCACTGTCACATGCCATTTACTAAACTGTATTATTTACAATTCATAATGTTATCTATCTATCTATCTATCTATCTATCTATCTATCTATCTATCTATCTATCTATCTATCTATCTATCTATCTATCTATCTATCTATCTATCTGTCTGTCTGTCTGTCTGTCTGTCTGTCTGTCTGTCTGTCTGTCTGTCTGTCTGTCAATCTATCTAAAAACCCACCCACCTATCCATCCATCCATCCATCCATCCATCCATCCATCCATCCATCCATCCGCCAGCTTTGCAAACTTTCAAGTGAACATTCAAAGTTTGTACAAAAAAAAGGTCAAATCATTCTATTGTCTTATATTCAAATTCAAGTTACAATTCTGCAAACTGTTTGCCACCCAAAATGTATTAATAATTCTCAAATACTTTCTGAATGGCACATCATCCTGATAAGAACATGGAGTGCCAGGCACCAAAAAAAAAAAATGTATGGACCAGAATGAACGAAACAGTGCAAGTATTCTTTAGGGATGGGTACAAACTCTAGAACTTTCCTATATGTACAGTACACACACACACACGCGCGCACACACGCGCGCGCACGCACACGCACACACACACACACGCACGCACGCACACACGCAATATGACAGATTAAATGTTTGAATTAATGAGAGAACATGTAGTAATCTCACAGCCTCAATAGGAACCTTAAGGTGTGACAAGATATGACATAAAAAAAGCCTCCTGACATCCCAGCGGTAGAGCTGATGTCCCGTCTCTCTCATTAGCATATATATGAGAAAAGTTCTCTGCCTCACCTTGAGCATTCACAGGTCTTCATCTCTGCTCAAACACTCTGCTCCAAATAACTCAAAGCAGAGTTTACATCTTTCTCAAACTTCTGATTTCTTTTTTTTCTTTTTTTTGTCTCATTTTCTTTCTGCAGCTGTAAAAACAGGTTTTATATGAGAATTGTGGACGGTCAAACTCTTTGTCAACTTTCAAAATAAGAAGTGAAGTTTTATTGAGGCCGTTCTACTTTGGCAGAATGAAATATCATGAGTCACCATCACTGAGGTCTTGTATACAGGGCGATGACATAAAATGTGTTGGACCTGCGAGAGAGGAAACATTTAAGCTTTGGCTAAAGCTTATTTAAATCAAGGACAATTCATCACTCATACGCTTGTGCTGTTTTAAGTCTGAGCTCAGTGGATTTGTTTGAGCTGTCAATTTTTGGTATTCGTATCAAATTCTCCAAAGCATTTTAGTCGCTGTAATAATAATAATAACAATGTTCAAATACTATTAGGGGCCAAGAAGGCCCTGAAGTTGAGAAGGTACCTATTGTATCCGTTTTCTTCTGCACATGTAGTCAGTGGCAGCCGATAGAACCGCTTGTGGGAAAATGATGAAATTTGGACGCACCCTAGCAGCAGCAAATCTAATCTGCCCGCGAGTGTCGCCTAGCAACTCTCAATACCCTTCTGAGCTGTAAAAGCCAAACTCTTGTCAGGCCAATCACATCGTGTATAGAGTTGGTGGGCGGGGCTTTACATGATGACGGCCAAATTGCGTTTGCGTGCATCTAGTAAACACAGAAACTGGCGAACGGCAGTCTTTCGAATCAGCTTTGACCGCGACTCTGGAAGACTTGGAGTTAAGCTTTTCTCTGAGAAAAGAACAAGGAACGGCACTGAAGTCATTCTTAAAAAGGGAAGATGTGTTCGGAGTTTTGCCGACCGGATACGGCGAAAGTTTAATCTTTCAAAGAGCTCTGCTTCACCTTCGTTGCTCTGGTTGGTTGTAGCGCTATCCTATCGCGTGCAGAGGGAGTTTGAAAGACAACCGTTTATCCCGCCCCTTGGATTGAGCTGCCAATGGTGAGTTTCCAGACCAAACATCTTGATGTGGGTCTGGCTTGTCAGGCTAAGGACTATCTGAATATTAACCACAACATTTTTGTCGTCTCTAACTCAATCCCTCTAGCGCCACCAACTGTCCAAATTTGCACACACACATCTTCAGTTTTGTCAGATCAGTGTGTTAGCCTTGTTAGAGTCTGTTGGCGTCTGTCAGAGCTTGTTTTTGCCCGATTAAACACGCTGAACCAGAATTATGATTAATGTCTGAGAATTGTCGTGCTGTAATCTTGTAACTGTCGCCGTTGGTCTGCGGTGTGAATTGGCCATTAAACACTATGCCACATTGCCACAACATCTTTATTAAATAACTGAATTGAAGTTAAGAGCTTGTATTTTAACTGACAATTGTACCAAATAATTAGAAACTATAAAAGGATCTAGTAGTCTTTGATGGTCCCCTCTCTCTTCTCTTTCACTTTCCTCACACTTTTTACACGAAAAGTTGAATCCGCTGTCCACAGACCAGCACAAACAGACCAAGCTCTAGAGAGCGCTGGAACAGAGCCACCGCCATGTGTGTGTGTGCCAGTTCACTCACTCACCGATTCAAATGTAAAACTACACTTTCATCCTCCGCCGCACAGCACCAATGTTTAAAAATGACTTTAATATACACCTTAATTGAATAAAACCACAAACCAGAGCTCTCTGGTGCACTGCTTCTACAGTTCTCTGTAATGTATTTCAGACTAGTCCAGACTTCATCCTGGCTCGTTCTGTGGGAACACACACACTCTGGGTTGAGGGGTATGAAAAGTTCAAACACTGATTTAATTCAGTGGAACTGGAATCAACCTTGACACACAGAGGCAAATGCATGTGTAAATCATAGGAGGGTTATGTTATGATTCATTTATGCGTCAGGGTTTGGGTTCAGTCCAGGGGAGGCACAGGGCACATGCTATGACCACTGAACTAAGAAAAGGTCCTGACATCTCACCATCCACCATGACTGCTTAAAGGAGTTTAAAGTGCAGAAGAACGATGAAGTGAGTGAAGGGCAGAAGTGTGATGAAATGCTAGTAATCTGACAGATAGGGGTGAAGTGAGAGGCTGATTAGTCTGAATTAAATCCAAAAGTGAAAAATCAGCAACAGATATATCAGTAAAACACATCAAAAGCAAAAAGATTATTTATAAAGCTTTAAAATCTGATTGGATCCATCCATCTATCCATCTATCATCCATCCATCCATCCATCCATCCATCCAATCATTCATCTGTCCATCCATCCAATCATCCATCCATCAAATCATCCATCCATCCATCCAATAATTCATCCAATCATCCATCCATCCAATCACCCATCCATCCATCCATCCATCCATCCAATCATCCAATCATTCATCCATCCATCCATACATTAGCTTTGCAAACTTTCAAATGAACATTCAAACTTTGTAAAAAAATTTTTTGTCTTGTATTACAAATTCATTTTGCAATTCTGTAAACAGTTTGCTACCCTAATTAATTTATCCAATCATCCATCCATCCATCCATCCATCCATCCATCCATCCATCCATCCATCCATCCATCCATCCATCCCTCCCTCCCTCCCTCCCTCCCTCCCTCCAATCAACCAATCATCCATCCATCCATCCATCCATCCATCCATTCATCCATCCATCCATCCATCCATCCATCCATCCAATCATCTATCCATACATTAGCTTTGCAAACTTTCAAATGAACATTCAAACTTTGTAAAAAAAAAAAAAAATTAAAATCAATCTTTTGTCTTGTATTACAAATTTAGTTTGTAATTCTGTAAACAGTTTGCTACCCTAATTTGAAATCTATCAATCAATCAATCAATCAATCAATCAATCAATCAATCAGTCCGTCAGTCCGTCAGTCCGTCCGTCCGTCCGCCCGTCCGCCCGTCCATTTTGGCTATCATTATTGCAAAATATCAAATGACAAGATTGAATGCACAAGTTTGAATGTATAAAGTTTATACAACTTTGTCAAGTAACCATAAATGCAAATCAAATGTAAAACAAACCAAGCAGTTTTTTAAATTAGGCCTAAAATACACAGAGTAATTCCTATCAAAACACTTTCAGGCTTCACTTCAAGTGTTTATATCAATTAAGCCATGCGGAAAAGGCTAACCAGGTTTGGCTTGTTTATACAAAATGGAGAAACCAAAATGACTCAGATTCAGCTCAACAGCACAACGGTGATTGATGGGTCAACTCATGAGGGATTGAACCTACAACAAAGAAACCTTTTGATCACCAAAATCTTTAATGAGCAGGCTACATGACACTAAGAAAATGTAGATTTAAGGTGGAGAAGGGATGCTGGATGAATTCATGGAAGAAATGAGGTAAGTAGCCGTATACATACTATTTTCTTAAAGATCATTGCCATTAAAAGCATCAATACGCGCTCCTCCCAAACTCATGAGGAGAATGATCCATCCCACTTGTAATCACTTTTAAGTTGCGACAATCTCGTCAGAGAGATCTAAAAATGGGTGGAGTATGTTGTATCGTGCAGTTACAACTAATCTGTACTATCTCCGTCATGAAAAAAGTAAACACACCACTACAGAAATCTCATGTCATGAGGGTTGAATCAAATCATACTTGATCCTGATAAAGCTTGCCATTATAGAGTCAGCAATCATCATAAGCAAGATAAAGGAAAGAACATTGAACAGTAAAAGACATGCTTAGTCAGATTAAGAGGATGTGTTGAAATAAATGTGTGTGGTTTCATTACATACATTCGCAAGAAAAGGGATGTGGATTTAGCTGGAAAAATACAAATAATACAAATTAAATTAAATAAATAACATTAAATTAAATAGTGCATGGTCCTTGCTCTTACATCATACTCAAAGAGGAAGTGGAATAATGTCTATTGTGCTGCAACCTTGGCGGGCACAGTGTGTGCCTATACTTCCTAAGGACAGTGTGTGTGGCACGGCCCGGTAGGGAGGAAAGGCTCACGCTATTACAGAGTTTGGGCTTTTTTGTAAGTTCATCTCAGTGGCATTTCAACTAGTGGCCTCCCTTCCTGCTACCAGAAACCAACATCAAAGGCAAAGTTCTTGTGTGTGTGTCAATGCTAATGCTTTGCAGTTAACAGAACCTTTCCAATCTCAATTAAGAATAACGACTGGCACTTTTGCCATGGGCCAAACCTCCCAGCATAAATGCTATTGTAAAAATCATATAAATACTCCATCATAAAGAGCCACAAACAATGAGGCAGACAACATTGAACGTGTTTACAGAATACAAAAAGATATTTCTATAGAAACCTTTGACTGATAGACAGCGTAAACGACTTGTTAAATTGCATAATTAAGCATGCACAATTAGAAGAGTCTGAGCGAAGAAATGAAAACAATGATCTCAGTGTTTGAGGTTTTAAAATTGTCTTATCTACGCCAGATAGGAGCCCTTTTGTGAATTCAAGGTCATCTAAATGCTATGACATCATATTTGTGTCAATGCAAAATTAAGGAGATGGGCAAATTGGAAACTAAACAAGCAAGGATTGTTGTCTTAAACCTAGATATAATGCTGTTATTGTGAGAGAATAGGATTAAGTGAATCTCTCTCTCTCTCTCTCTCTCTCTCTCTCTCTCTCTCTCTCTCTCTCTCTCTCTCTCTCTCTCTCTCTCTCTCTCTCTCTCTCTCTCTCTCTCTCTCTCTCTCTCTCTCTCTCTCTCTCTCTCTCTCTCTCTCTCTCTCTCTCTCCTCTCTCTCTCTCTCCTCTCCTAATGGCCCCACCTCACACCCAGAACAATGGCGGAACACCCCGGAATACAAAGACTTGGACTATGTTGGGGAGAAAACCCAAACTCCTGCAAGCAATAAAAACTCCATAACAGAGCTGTTTCATATGAAACACTATTAAAGCATTAAGGCAAACCACAGAGGAGGAAAAAACATGAACCAGAGAAACACAGCATCATGCATAATGTTAAATGCCATCATTACTGTCTTGGGTTGCAGTGCTCAAAAAGCATTGCATGTATCTTAAAACCTCAAAAAGCCACCAGTGTTTCATTTATGCAATTGGCAGGCATTTTTTCAGAAACACCAAAACATACCCATACACAATTTACTGCAGTTTCCAGCTAAAATTAACACTAGTGATAGCTACAACTTTTATTACTTTTTACACAAATAATAAGTATGGGGCTTTATTATCAGTTACTTGCACAATACAATGTTATGACTACTACCTTTTTACATTTGCATCACATACCCATCTCCATATGTATGCTTTCTGATATAGTAAACTTGCTTGGTAGCTCACCTAAAGCATTGCACTTATGATGCTTCGCACATCGGTACGAGTCCAGTGAAACACGGGTCACAATCAGCGAGCTCAAAGGTTTACACAAGCTGACAGAGCTAAGTTTTCCAAGTCGAAAATCCTTGTTTTATGAATCGCTACATAACGATTATCAGGATATCCAAACATTCAATAAAACATATTTTGTTTGTTTAAAAAATATTACACATTGTGCTCACATAACTTCGTGTCCCGAGGAAATCAGCTTTTCAGTGCCGACACTGCCCCCTAGCATTTCCGTTGTGTTGTGATTTCAGCATGTTGTGGCTTGTCCAGTGAAACACGGGTCACAATCAGCGAGCTCAAAGGTTTACAGTAGCATTTTTATTTCATTTTTGCTTTTTTTTTTAGCACTATCATTAAAGGGGGGGGGGGGGGGGGTGAAATGCTGTTTCATGCATACTGAGCTTTTTACACCTTTAAAGACTCGGATTCCCATCCTAAACATAGACAAAGTTTCAAAAACTAATGTTGGACGTTTGATGGAGTATTTCTGTGTTAAAAATACTCCTTCCGGTTTCTCACAAGTTTCGGCGAGTTTTTTTCGAGTATGGGTCGACTTGACGTTAAATAGAGTGGAAGGTCCTTGTATGGGCCGTACGGGCTCTTCTTCTGGAAGGGTGCGCGCGCGCGTGACTAGAGGGAGAGAGAGGAAATGCACGCTGTAAACAGTCTCTCAGGTGCAGATCCAGTCGTCCATGAACACTTATGACGCGCCTCCACTTTATTCCTATGGGTGACGTCGAGCGACTTCAACGCTTCAGCACAGCATTCCGGGAAGGCAGCGCTGCATTTGAACCGATTTGAACGCAGAAATGACGGGAAGCTTCAAGGCATCGCTTCAGTCGCGTCGCAAAGTGGATTTCCACGGTCACTGCTGTCACAGGACTTCACCAAATCATACCAAAGAAGTGTGTTTTTGACAGAGCGGTCCTGCTTTGGAAGATGCCGGTGAGTAAATCAACTTCAAATGTCTCTGCTATTGGCTACCGTCGCATGAGTAAACATCAGTAAACGATACGATCGCGTGCTTCATCATTCAAATGCGCTAACGGTTACTCCATTGTTGTTCTGTATAACGTTACACTATTCTGACTCTGACGTGCAAAACCGTTTTGCTTGCTACCTCTAAGGTCTAGTCACATACAATAGTCCATAAACCGAATCATGTCCTCATAAACTGCACACAAAGGCCCCTAAATACAGTACATACCACAGAGACGGACATCCTGATGTTGCCATTTCTCCTGTTCAATTTATTTCAGCCTCAGATTTGATTGTGGATCATTATCTGTATTAGCTGAGATAGATGGGTTTCTCCACGCTTGAGGACGTCACCGCTTTGCGCGCTTGTCATTCTTTAGCTCCGCCCCACACGATACGCCTCCAGGCGCTCGGTTTTTTCCGGAAAGACTCGGTACAGCCCATATTTCTTTTATAAATATGATAAAACTAAAGACTTTTCGGAGATATGAAGGATGCAATACTACTCTATAGGTACTCAAGATTGACATGAGATTGACTGAAACTGAGTGTTTCACCCCCCCCTTTAAGATTTATACGGTGGTCCAGTAGTGCAGCCGTACTAAATTAAGCCACAACACAACGAAATTGCCACAACACAATGGAATCACCACAAACACAACGAAACCAAGCCACAACACAATCGCTACAACACAACGGAAACAAGCCACAACACAACGGAAACAAGCCACAACACAACGGAAACAAGCCACAACACAACGGAAACAAGCCACAACACAACAGAAACAAGCCACAACACAACGGAAACAAGCCACAACACAACAGAAACAAGCCACAACACAACAGAAACAAGCCACAACACAACGGAAACAAGCCACAACACAACGGAAACGAGCCACAACACAACGGAAACGAGCCACAACACAACAGAAGCAAGCCACAACACAACGGAAACAAGCCACAACACAACGGAAACAAGCCACAACACAACAGAAACGAGCCACAACACAACGGAAAACGAGCCACAACACAACAGAAGCAAGCCACAACACAACGGAAACAAGCCACAACACAACGGAAACAAGCCACAACACAACGGAAACAAGCCACAACACAACGGAAACAAGCCACACACAACGGAATCGATACAACACAACGGAATCGATACAACACAACGGAAACAAGCCACAACACAACGGAAACAAGCCACAACACAACGGAATTGCAACAACACTACGGAATCGATACAACACAATGAAACAAGCCACAACACAACAGAAACAAGCCACAACACAACGGAAACAAGCCACAACACAACGGAAACAAGCCACAACACAACACAACGGAAACAAGCCACAACACAACGGAAACAAGCCACAACACAACGGAAACAAGCCACAACACAACGGAAACAAGCCACAACACAACGGAATTGCAACAACACTACGGAATCGATACAACACAATGGAAACAAGCCACAACACAACAGAAACAAGCCACAACACAACAGAATCGTCACAACAGAACGGAAACAAGCCACAACACAACAGAAACAAGCCACAACACAACGGAAAAAAAGCCACAACACAACGGAAACAAGCCACAACACAACGGAAACAAGCCACAACACAACAGAAACAAGGCACAACACAACGGAAACAAGCCACAACACAACAGAAACAAGCCACAACACAACGGAAACAAGCCACAACACAACGGAAACAAGCCACAACACAACGGAATTGCAACAACACTACGGAATCGATACAACACAACGGAAACAAGCCACAACACAACGGAAACAAGCCACAACACAACGGAATTGCAACAACACTACGGAATCGATACAACACAATGGAAACAAGCCACAACACAACGGAAACAAGCCACAACACAACGGAAACAAGCCACAACACAACGGAAACAAGCCACAACACAACGGAATTGCAACAACACTACGGAATCGATACAACACAATGGAAACAAGCCACAACACAACAGAAACAAGCCACAACACAACGGAAACAAGCCACAACACAACACAACACAACGGAAACAAGCCACAACACAACGGAAACAAGCACAACACAACGGAAACAAGCACAACACAACACAACGGAAACAAGCCACAACACAACGGAAACAAGCCACAACACAACGGAAACAAGCCACAACACAACGGAAACAAGCCACAACACAACAGAAACAAGCCACAACACAACGGAATTGCAACAACACTACGGAATCGATACAACACAATGGAAACAAGCCACAACACAACAGAAACAAGCCACAACACAACAGAATCGTCACAACAGAACAGAAACAAGCCACAACAGAACAGAAACAAGCCACAACACAACGGAAACAAGCCACAACACAACAGAAACAAGCCACAACACAACAGAAACAAGCCACAACACAACGGAAAAAAGCCACAACACAACGGAAACAAGCCACAACACAACGGAAAAAAGCCACAACACAACAGAAATGCTCCTGCCCACTAGGGGACAGTTGGGTTCCAGAATCGGGCATTTGCTCGCATTTTAACCGACATCAAGCATTAATGAAACAAAAGCAGAGCTAAGTTTTCCAAGTCGAAAATCCTTGTTTTATGAATCGCTTCATAACTATTATTAGGATATCCAAACATTCAATAAAACATATTTTGTTTGTTTAAAAAATATTACACATTATGCTCACATTACCTACATAGAGAATCTCTTTGTGTCCCGAGGAAATCAGCTTTTCAGTGCCGACACTGCTCCCTAGCATTTCCGTTGTGTTGTGATTTCAGCATGTTGTGGCTTGTTTCCGTTGTGTTTTGGCTTGTTTTCGTTGTGTTGTGAACTTATGTTTGCTTTTTTAATTTCGTTGTGTTGTGCAATACTGGGCTGTCGTAGGTTTAGGGTAGAGTTTAGTGTACATAATTTTTAAAATTTATAATTAGATCATTACCTTTGAGTGATCTCATAAATCTGCCAGAATTATAACAGCTATAAATATCATTGTTACTTTTAATGATATTTAATGGTGTTGTTGATAATACCGGGGGATAATGGTACTTTAGCCAAAGAAAAAGAGAGAACTCTAAGCCTACATTATTCCTCCACTTTAATCAGATGCCAATGTCCCTTTAAGGCAAGTCAGTTCACTCAGCGGCCATCTTGGCAACGTCCCCAGGCAGCTGTTTTCTATGTAAGTACAGCTCCTATCTAGTTCAATGAAGAAAGACTGTTGTATCCAAGATTAGTTTACATTTCAATAATGTCAAATCAGCAATATAATCCGACGACTGGCATCAATAAAAATAGCTTTTTAACTAAATTCAGGCTGAAACAATAGAGCGGTGCAGGGATGATGTGTTTTTTTGTAGGTAAAAACCCGAAATGTGTCCTGATGTTGGTTGGTCTGTGGTGAACACAAGCTCATGATATTTTGATGTCTTATTCTATGATATAAAATACATTAGTAATACCCTCTCATGATTTTAAAACTTTTTCTTGTCTTGTAAAGGCAGTTGCTATAATAAGTGCAGTAAATGGGAAGGACTACAGAAGTAGTACACACAAACAAAATGTTTTTGTAGTCAAAGAGATGCGCAATTTTTTGAAAAACTTATTTTTGAAACCAAAAGTTTGCATTTTAATCCCTTAAATGCCATTGTCTTGTAACGGATGGCCAAAACGCATAGAAAGGTTTCCGTTTTTAGTTTAAAATTGTGTTGTGTAAACGGCCCCTGAATGAAGATGCACCATGGCGGCGACTCTTTGGTCTGGGGTGAATAGAAAGCTCAGGGCTCTGGCAGTCAGGAGCCAGGAGGATTAGGCGTGTTGGAAATGCTTTTGTTTCCGAGGCACTGCGGCTGTTGACTTAGGCACTTCTGCCCGGTTGCCTCGGGTTGGTTGCATCAGATCAGTAAATGACAGAAAGAGCCTCTTTATTGTTGTCGATGTCACTAATAGATGATGAATACATGTTGACGCACAGCAGCACGTTAACGGTAGTTTGCGGTACTTCTTTTTGTCTCGCATTTACTTCCACTTCCTGTCCGCCCACAGGATGAGAACAAGTGTCCCTCAGTTGCCAGGTGGGATGTGATGATTTAACATTGTGTTTTCACACTTACGTTTACCTCACGGCTTCAATACACACTGCTATAGAAGCCTAAAAACACACATGACATCACAGCAGGAAACAAACTTTTTTACAATGGCTTCCTGAAACCACCCGTTTCCCTTAAAAAACGCTTTGTCAGATCCACATTCACTCATTTTCCCTGCTTCGTCACTTCCTGTGACGCTGGTACACGCATCATGACGGTAATGACACAATACTGTGATTTTATCTATAATGCAAATGTACGATTTGATCCTAAATGCAATGGATCTGATCCTGCAGTAAAATGAACAAACAAAACTGTGTAAAAGATAGAATAAAAGGCCAAGATGTTTTTTTGAGTGAAGAGAAGGAAGTTGAGTGAGTTGCTGAGTCAGTGAATAGCTGATCTGGTTTTAGGATTAGTTCATTTGAGTTGTTCTTTTCTACAAATTAATTACATCTGAACTAACATATGGCTGTACTTGAAACATAGCACACAAGTTATATGGGCTGCTTTTATTTGACTTTTTCTGGAGTTGAACTTTTATATGTTTTGTTGTTTATATAATATAAAAATAGGAGTGACATCTCAGTTTGTAAATGAACTATTAAAGGGATAATAAGGACATTATTGTGCATTAACTTTAAGGATTATTATATGTGCGTCTTTATAAATGAGGCTCTAGGTCTCTGAATCTCCCAGGGGGACATCAGAATCTCCTCAGCCTCTTCAAAAGTCTTCAAAAAAAGTGTTTTTCTTTTAGCACAGGGTTTCCAACATCAAGGTGAAAACTGCCGAAAGTTAATTACCCACAAAACCAGCCCGGGGCAGGGAGGATATCTGAAAACACAGCAAAGTTGTCAAAGCAACAGAGATTTAGTCAGAATATGTTAAGAGAACGATTGCAAGGTCTGCCATAGTGCTGGAGGGAGTGGAAACATGCAAGTCTGGGCCTTTCAGTGTTTTAGTATCAGTGTATATAAATATGTGCATTGTTAAATCTGTTTCAATAAAAAGTTGCCTAAATACAGTATTAATGATTTCATGGGAGTGGCGTTTGACTAACAGAGCACATATCTGCAAAGAGAGAGAGAGAGAGAGAGAGAGAGAGAGAGAGAGAGAGAGAGAGAGAGAGAGAGAGAGAGAGAGAGAGAGAGAGAGAGAGAGAGAGAGAGAGAGAGAGAGAGAGAGAGAGAGAGAGAGAGAGAGAGAGAGAGAATTAGAAAGCACTGTGGTGTGTGGATGTTTTTAATTTTCACTTTTCTCTCATAGACATACTATCCACAGTTCTGCTGCCAGTAAATTAGCCAGATGATTCCCCCCAAACCCCAAGACACACAAACCCCAGTGTACTGCATTCAGGATGTTACGAACCAGGTCAAGACTTGCTCACATGGTTATACAAATCAGATTTTTTTTTTTATTGTTGGCGCAATTCATGTGTTAGCTCATGTTACTGGCAGCAGTCAGCCTGTCAAAGCCAGTGAGAAGAAAATTTTAAGCCACATAAAAAATTCTGAGAGTTCTTGATTCCTGAGAGTGAAAGTATTGCTTACCTGAGTTTCTCTGTCCATGATCCTCTGCACTGAAAACTGTTATTGTGCATGTTATTAATAAAGCATTTAGGCTACCAAGACATAAAAAGTTGCTAAATGTTGTCTGTCAGATGATAAGCAGATTTCTGTTTATAATTTAAAGAGGTGATGAATTAGAAATCAACTTTCCCTTGAGCTTTTGATATATAAAAGGTCATGGTAATATAAGATTATCCTGTAAGTTTCAGAGCTGAAAACGTCCTTGTTAGTCAAAGAAAAGCTTTTATAGACCAGGCTCAGAAACGATCGCGTCTGCATCTTGACGTCATCTGTTGCGAAACATCGCCTCTACAGAATAATAAGCACGTGTAGTTCAGTAGCAATAAACATGCCAAAGAAGATAGCAAGATATTGCGCTTTTGTGGAAGATCACAGTCGCTGCATAAGCTTCCTTCAGATCACTTAATTGTGTACTTGACGTACTTGAATCATTCCGGTTGCCACTTTCAAATCAACCCCTCCCCTCATGTGAACCTAACTGACAGCGGAGCTGAAGCTCATTCAATATGCAAATCTTATCCAATCCTAGCCGTGGGCGTTTACTTCCAAGTCTCCAGTGCGGCACGCCCATCAGAACCAGCGTTCAGGGGAGAGCCTCAACCAGTGCAGAAAATAGCCTATTACTTATTAGTTATGATGTTTTTGGATGTAAAAACCACACAAATGTCATTAGTTGATCTCAGACAACAGTATATTTTTTTAAAGCCATTTCTTGACACCTTTAAATGTATGTGAATTCACTCTTTGGTTTGCATAAAATTAGCTAAATCAGATTTAAAACTTAAAAGGTTAAAACAGACATGCATACATTGTAATGGCAATCAATTTTATAAGGAAACATTAAAACTTCATTTGTTAAAAAAAAAAACTAAAGTTTTAAAGTTTTTAAAGTTTCTAAAAAAAATAAATCTAAGCCACTTCCTCTGCAACCATGGCTGTGTAAACAAGTAACCTATGAGCTTTAAAACGAGCAAAGTCACCCTGGGAAATTATGATAAACTATTTGCTAGTCGGTGTCAGTTGGTGTAATTTATTGAAGAGGATGTTCTCATTCTCTTAAGATAATTTTTCATGACAAAAAAGGTGACAAGAGGAAGATTTAGTGGATTTAAAAGCTACAATCTTTTTGTTCCAGGAAAATTTACAAAAATATAATCTTGTTTTGCACAGGTGTATATACACAGATCAGGCATAACATTATAGCCACCTTCCTAATATTGTGTTGCTCCCTCTTTTGCTGCCAAAATGGCCCTGACCCGTCAAGGCATGGATTCCATAAGTACCCTAAAGGTGTGCTGTGGTATGTGGCACAAAGATGTTAGTAGCAGATCCTTTAAGTCTTGTAAGCTGTGAGGTGGGACCTCCATGGATCGGACTAACTAGTTTAGCACATCCCACAGATGCTCGATTGGATTGAGATCTGGGGAATTTGGAGACCAAGTCAACACCAAGTTTTTGTGCTCCCCAAACCACACCAAGGAATACCGCTTCTATGAAAGGGTGTACATGTTCTGTAACAATGCTTAGCTAGGTGGTACGTGACAAAGTAACATCCACATAGATTGCAGGACTCAAGGTTACCCAGCTGAACATTGCCCAAAGCATCACACTGCCCACATGCATCAATGAGCCTTGGCCACCCATGACCCTGTCGCCGGTTCACCTCTGTTCCTTCCTTGGACCACTTTTGACAGATACTGACCACTGCAGACCGGGAACACCACATAAGACCTGCAGTTTTGGAGATGCTCTGACCTAGTCATCTAGCCATCACAATTTGGCACTTGTCAAACTCACTCAAATCCTTACGCTTGCACATTTTCCCTGCTTCTAACAACTTTGAGGTCAAAATTTTCACTTGCTAATATACAGTATATATATATTCATTTTATATCTTTTTCTTTCAGATTTTTATTGATTTTAAATGTTTCTTATTTTTGTATATTTGTTGCCCTTATTAAGGCAGTGAAACTTGCTGTAATCAAAAAGACTGATGGATAAAATTCCCTGCTGAGACATCAAAGTGTTGTAGAGTGGTAAGCGGCCCTCTAACTATGAGTGAAGACAAACAGATCTGTTTTGCTGGTGTTAAACAAAGAACCGGCAGATAATATCTCCTCAAACAAGATGACATGCATAGAGGATGAGGGCGATTCCCTGTCGTGGTCTGGGTGGTATTTGGGAGTATTCGCGTGAGAGCGTGTGTGTTCGTGTGAGCGCTGAGGGTCTTTACCGTCACTAATGCTCTTGTCGTGCATTCCTCGCTCCTGTCCCCAAAATATCATGATATAATTCACATGCCAAGCACCAGTCAGTCCCACCCAACCCTTTGTATGACTGCATAGTGTCCTCCTTGTCCCAAACCTTGATTCTCTCACGCTAATACCTAGGTGCAAAAATCCGGCAGCTTATCAGATCCACCTTTGACAGCAAGGAGATTTTGGGAAACACAATTCACCTGGTCTCCACCCTTGGCTTATAATCCCACTCTCTCCCATTTATAATAATTGGCCACTTCCTTTTTACTTGTGCTTATCTCATTGTATTGTTAGAAGAACACTGATTTTATCCCCCCATTGTAAGTGTTTGTCATTAAGGGCTTGTTGTAAGGAGGACAGTGTGACCCAGGGCTGTTTTCCAGGAGAGATTTAGCTATTCTATTGGTGTTTCCAGTATTTTCATTGCCCTGAAGGGAAACAACAAAGGCCGTCTTTCATCTCGACTTGTTGGAAGGAAGGCTGCCCTACCTCAGCTTGTTTACTGACACATACACGTGGGAAATGATTTCCTGTAGCTTAATCTTCAATAACGACTCAATAAACACATGCGTTTAAAACACCTGCAACTGAGGACCATCTACAACGTGAAAGACTGACTTTCGCTGAGGTGAGAAACTTTAGATTTATTCTGATGTACTTTTGCAGTCTTTTACCCACCACAGTTTATTCTACAGACATCAACGCTACCTCAAATTGTGTGGCTTATGTACCAGAAGTGTACTTTTAATTTTCTAAAAGATCAGGCTTTTTGTTTTCCACACTATATAAGAAAGAAATCTGGAAATACCAGGAAATACGAGTACAATTTCTGTTACTTTTAATAAACTTGCATTGAATGAGGGACTCGAAGGACCAGAGACTTGCATTTGTAATACAATTAATTTCTCGTGATCACCCTGTACAGAAGATTTATCCACATTCCAAAACCAGGACTTTTTGACTGCTCTGTTTTTAATTTAAGCACTCCAATGGTGATTTTTTTTTTCCTGCAAAGCACGCCGATATGCTTTATTCCGCATATAATATGTTTTATTGTTGCCACATGTTGAAAACAGAATTATTCCAACAGAAAAATCACAACACTCTTTGATGATCCTACTTCACTGTGACTCACGAAATATTTTCGAATCGCTTTTTACACATTTTGATCGCCTTATTAATGTAGGAAGACATCAAAGAAGTGATGCGAACTCTGAAAATGCATAGCTTGAGGTTTGGAAAGGAAAGCTTGTTCCGGCCTGCGGAGAAGTCCTGTCAAAATCATTCCGCTTGTGTTTGTGCACTGCACAGAACTGCCCATGTCAAGGTCAGGGCGGCATGTCTAATCAACCCATGTGGCAGGAGTTAGCGATCGGTGCCAGAGATGGCATGTGGGTTGAGATGGCACGGTGCCCTAAAGGCAAGAGCAAAGCTTTCTTAAAAAACATGTTTGTATGGGTTCATTATGAGGTCCTCAACCCGCTGGCGCTCTCTATCTATCAATGATGTTCAGGTTTCCCACCATAAGATGACACATAATCTGAACATGTAAACACAGAGAAAGCCAGGATTCAGATAGAATCGTAGATAGACAGAGCTCAACTTTCTAAAATTACCCTGGGACAGTTTATACTCAAACTCTCATTTATACTCATGCACTTAAAAAGAACAAATCAATAAACTTTTACCACAAACCCTTGTTTTACTTTTTTACCATTTAATTAGAACCGACTGTGAGCCATTGCTGTTATTATGTCTATATGAACCAAGCAGTTAGTACAGCATGTTCCAAGCTCAAGATAAAAATACATCAATAAAAATTATATATATATATATATATATATATATATATATATATATATATATATATATATATATATATATATATATATATATATATATATATATATATAATTGTTTATATATATATACTTTTGAGCAGAGTAGGCAAGCTTTTGGACATTCTACTTCCTCATTTTTAACGGACAGCTCTGTGGCTGTCCATCCTGTCACTTTAAAAGGCCAAACGAATCCTTACAAAAGTTCACAATGCTGCTCAAGATGAAATATAATGTGGATAACAATGAACAAATATATTTTCGTCAGGTTAGATGATGATAATTAATCACTAAAACAACCTTTATCTAAACCTAACCGCCAGACTCGCTCATCCTCCGTGTCTGTAGAGTTTTTTTGTTGTTTTTTTTTACACTTTTTACACGCATTTGTAGTTCTGATTAAATCCTCGTCCAACTCGCAACGGGCAATAGTAGCTGCCAGAGAGTGGATCGATCTGGATTTCGGATTCTTTCGGAACATCCGGATAACTTTGGAATTCTCATTTCAATACTAAGACTTGGGACGTACTAATTCTAATTTCGAATAGTTTGTGTATGCGAATTCGGATGCACCAACAGTTTCTGGTAGCCGATGTTAAACATTTTATCAATTACAGTTTCTGGTTGCCAAATGCTTTGATAATTGTGTGTTACATTGGTAACACTTTAAAATAAGGTCCCATTAGTTCATGTCAGTTATCAAATAATTATTGTACTGTTCTATTTTTACTGTTCCATGAATGTTTTCATATGGTCTGTTTTACTGCTTAAAATTTGAAAAGAGAGAGAACACACAGACATACACTGAATGAGATAGGTTTAAAGGTGTGTGTGTGCGTGTGCGTGTGCGTGTGCGTGTGTGTGTGTGTGTGTGTGTGTGTGTTCCCTGCTGCTACATGCTGTTGTTATTTACATGAGAAGCATCCACAGGAGCCCGAAGCATTCACAGAGAATCATTTGAGGCAGATGTCCTGTGGTCAGTCCTCACTAATCAAAGCCTTTAATTGGCATTTGTCCCGCTCACATGAAGGCCTGTTAATGTTTCTCTCCCCGTGACACACTTACAGGAGCTTTGTTGCTTTGAATGTGTAATGTGTTATTGCCCGAGGCAGCCTCCAAACTAAAGTCTGACCCGCTGCCCTGATGACACAGGGAACAACAAAAGTTTGTAACATCTTCAAATAAAACTTTACCTTTAATTTAATCCAAAAAATAAAATAATGTTTGTGTAGTCTGATTTCATGCACCATTAAAATGTTAACAATGCATCATATATTGTTCAGTTCGGCATTTTTTTTATCTCTCAAAGCAATCCTTTGTACCCTTTTGTCAAAAGGATTTTTGGTAACACTTTACAATAAGGTTTCATTAGTTAACATGAGTGTACTTTCACAGCATTCATTAATCTTAGTTATTGTTTATTTCAACATTTACTAATACATTATTCAAATCAGAAGATGTATTTGTTAACACTAGATAATGCACCGCAACGCTAACAAAGATGAACAAGTACAGTAACAGATATACTGCTCATGGTTAGTGTTAGTTAATACAATAACTAATGATAACAAATGAAACCTTATTGTAAAGTGTTACTAGATTTATTTATTTATTTTTCTGAAACGCATGTAAAAATGCACAATTTTAAGATAAAAAAATCCCAATTACCAGCTTAAATAAAAATATAAATATAAAACAAACACTATAATTAGATCAATTATTCAATATCTAAGAAGTAAAAGGGCCTCAATCTTTTATGAAACATTAGGCTATATATTGCAATTACTATGTGACTTTAAAAATGTAACTTCAAAAATATATATTATTTGATGATTTTTTTTAACATCAAGTTTCGAAATATAGAAAGTCAATATTCAATCAAATTCAGTTTTGTTCTAAATAAAATCTCTGTAAATGTGCTGATATCATTGAGTTTACTTATGATGCAAAATTGCAACTTAAAGGGATAGTTCACCCAAAAATGAAAATTAGCCCATGACTTACTCCCCCTCAAGCCATCCTAGGTGTATATGACATTCTTCTTTCAGATGAACACATTTAGAGTTATATTAAAAATGTCCTGGCTCTTCAAGCATTATAATGGCAGTGCATGGCTATTTCTGTTTTTAAGTCCATAAAGGGGCATCTATCATCATAAAAGTGCGCTCCGTGGGTTAATAAAGGCAGTCTGAAGTGAAGTGATGCGTTTGTGTGAGAAAAATATCCATATTTAAAACTGCACTGTTATGGACATCTATGGACAGAAACAGCCATTCACTGCCACTATAAAGCTCGGAAAAGCCAGGACATTGTTTTATATAAATCTAGATTTGTCTGAAAGACGAAAGTCATATACACGACTTTTACTCATATTAAGAGTAAAGGAGTAAATCATGGGATCATTTTCATTTTTGGGTGAACTTTCCCTTTAATATCTGTTTATTATAATAATAACAACGAGATATCAGTTTAAACACTTTACAGTAAGATCTCATTTGTTAACACAAGTTAATGCATTACATCAAATGAACTAACAATAATAAGCAATATATTTTTACATTAATTAACCTTTGTCAATGTTAATAAAAATGTAAATAGTCATGTTTACAGTGCCTTAATGCTAACCAAAACAACATTTGAATGATTTAGTATATTGTAATAAAATTCATAAATATGGGAAGGAAGGAGGTGGGACCGGCGAACATTCAACAACTTTAATTCAAAATAAATAAACAAAACAAAAGTAAAGCGGGCAGCCCCTCACGGACACAATAAAACATAAACAAAACTCAACGTAAAGTCCAGGCCTGGTCCTCTCTCGTCTTCCACTGTCTTCGTGCCTCCTTTTATGCTCCCGTCACTCCGCCGTGAGACGGAACCGGTGTGGTGCGCTGCTGGTGCTCATTATCACTCGCCACCGGCCCGCTCTCACGGCCCCTCACCTCACTGCTTGCCACATATATGTTGAGATTAACATTAATTAGGATTAATTAAACAAATTCTGTAGAACTGTTGTTTAAATAACTAATGTAGTTAACTAATATTAACCTTATTTTATTACACGGCTCTGTGAAATACTTGATTCTGATTGGTCAATCGCGCATTCCAGCGGTATGTTATTTCCAGATAACACCCGCTCATACGGGTACTACGAGTTATCTTGACCGGTACTACTTCTATGCTTAAAGCTGGCGCCATCTTGTGGCTTAAACAGCCGTGGGTTACAATGGAAGACTTCAAGGCAGGTTTCCTTTATAACGTTTTTAATATGGATATTTTTCTTACATAAACGCATCGATTCGAATCAGAAGGCTCTATTAACCCATCATCGTGTGGAGCACGTTATTTGACGGACAGCACACAACTACAACTACTGCTTGGATTAACGTTAGCCTGGACTTTTTTAATATAACTCCGATTGTATTTGTCTGAAAGAAGAATGTCATATACACCTATGATAACTTGAGGGTGAGTAAATCATAGGCTTGGTTTCATTTTTGGGTGAACTAACCCTTTCAGCATTCATTTTCAACATTTAGCAAGGGCGTATGGCAAATCTTCAGCAATAGATAAAGGCTTAAAGCACTTTTTTTCTTCGCGGAAGCTTTGTGTAAGAGCTAATAAAATATTTAATCTCAAGACAATATTTTGTGTGTAATAATTATTTATTTGAGACTAGTAGCCGTGTAATAAGCGGGATAATGTACACCCAGCCGGTTGTTACCGCAGAATAAACCCCTTCAGAGTGATGCAAGAGGAAGCGAAGCGGAGGGGTCTTGCATCACTCTGTCTGGGTTTATTCTGCGGTAACAACCGGCTGGGTGTACATTATCCCTTACGTAAAGTGTTAAGTTAATTTATTAATTTATGCATTTATTCAGTTCTGTCGTCTGCCGCTTTAAAGGTGTCATGAACTGGCTTTTTAAATTTTTTATTCTGTTGTCTGAGGTCAACTAATGATATTTGTGTGATTTTTACATTTAAAAACATCATAACTAATAAGTACTAATAATAATTAATAATAATTCATTACATTTATATAGCGCTTTTCTAGACACCCAAAGCGCTTTACATAGAAGGGGGGAATCTCCTCAACCACCACCAATGTGCAGCATCCACCTGGATGATGCGACGGCAGCCATATTGTGCCAGAACGCTCACCACACACCAGCTTATGGCGGAGAGGACACAGAGTGATGAAGCCAATAGCCAATTCATAATAGGCTGTTTTCTACAGTGGTTCTGAGGTTCTCTCCTGAACGCTGGTTCTGATGGGCGTGCCGCACTGGAGACTTGGAAGTAAACGCCCACGGCTAGGATTGGATAAGATTTGCATATTTAATGAGCTTCAGCTCACTGTCAGTTCAGTTCACATGGGGGAGAGATTGATTTAAAAGTGGCAACCGGAATGATTCTCTCAATCATTGACCCACACACACACACACACACACACACACACACACACACACACACACACACACACACACACACACACACACACACACACACACACACACACACACACACGTTTATGTTTATTTCACTATATTAGTGAGGACATTACATAGACTTCCATTGATTTTATATCAGGTTAATGATATTTTCTATCCCCTAACCCAACCGCTATCCCTAAACCGACCCATCCCAGAAACGTGCAAAACAATAGATTTAGATAAAAACATTTTCTGGCCGATTTTATAAGCCTTTTTAACTAGTGATGATCAGTCAAATGTCCTCATTAGTGAGTTGTTTTTTTTATATTTTACTATATAAGGACATTTGAGCCCTCACACAAGTATTGCCAAACAAGGAACACAAACACACACGTGCGTGGATCCAATATAGAAGGTACAGCATTGTGTTTTAATCTCAATGTCTGCAAATCCAGCATCGACCTGAGACTTGTTCATAAACGATTCCGCAGTGAAATGAAGCGAACACATGTACAATCTTCCCCACATGAGCTGGAACTTCATTAAAAATAAATGAAGTATCACACATTCCTAATATTATGATCTGAAAGAAGCTTATGCAGCGATGTTTTTCAACAACCAGGAAAAGCGCAATATCTTCGGCATGTTTATTGCTACTGAACTACACGTGCTTATTATTCTGTAGAGGCGATGTTTCGCAACAGATGACGTCAAGATGCAGACGCGATCGTTTCTGAGCCTGGTGTCTATAAAAGCTTTTCTTTGACTAACAAGGACGTTTTCAGCTCTGAAACTTACAGGATAATCTTATATTACCATGACCTTTTATATATCAAAAGCAGATCAAAAGGAAAAGTTGATCTCTCAATTCATCACCCCTTTAAATGCTCAAGCTCTTTAAAGCAGGATGGATTCTGATTGGCTGCCAATGTTTTTATCATTCATCAGCTGAGGAAAAAAACAGCCTCAGAGTGATTCTAATAATGCTGTTATTGTTATAGTTGTGGTGTGGATTCTTATATTAGAACGATTTTTAGAACTAGGTCTTTATCATTATAGTTATTGTTCTTGGTGTGAACTGGCCTTTACCGTAAAAAATATGAAAGAATACATTTGGAGATTTCCAGACCTGTGTGGAGAGCCAAGACATAATGCATAACTTGAAAAAAGCAAGACTCGCCTTCCTCTCTGACTTTTGCTGTCTATCTCTGCCGTCTCTATCTTTCTGTCTAGAGGGTTCCAGCAAAAGGAATAGTTGATAATAAAAAAAACAGAAAAAATGAGAGAAGGGGACCGCTGTCTGCCTGGAAATCCTGCCGAGTAGTGAATTAGTAATGGAGAAGTCTTGTTAGGGTTGCTTTGAGTGTGTTTGTGTGTGCAGGTATGTGAATTTCTCTCAGGTGCTTCTCTACTGACAGCCAAATTTATTATGGAATATGTTGCCAAATATCTCCTTCTACATTCAATATTCAACGCCTGAAGGAATCCTTTCAGTGAAGACCCCCAAACTGCTCTGGACACAAGAACCCAACCCCAGTCAGACACCAGAAGCACTGTCTGTCTGTGTAAATGGACTTGGGCCAAGGAAGCCACATTTGTCCCGTTTGAGAGCTGTATTAGTGGCCTGATAGGGTTTCACGCAGGAGTATTTACATACAGCCCTTGCTTAGTTTGTAGCAGTCACTCATACTAGACAGCTGTACGCGGCACTCATCTGCCAAATCAAGATGAAATGACCATGAGCAAAATCACTGGAGTTCACAGATATCTGCTGACACTCAGTATTGTCAGTGCCAATGACTAGCTAAAAGAGGGCCTGAGCATTCAAACGGCAATGTGATGGCATAGTCACGCATAGATATGATTCATCACGTATCAAAATGAGTCGTGTAGCGTCCCGAAGGACCTTGGGCTGTTTGCGTTCAGGCCAGGCTGCATGGTAACTCGAAGCCCAAACCGTACTGTAGATCGCAACTTTAAATACTTCTCTCTTCATCTAGAACCCAGAGGAGCATCAGGTGATAGCTAATGACCTGCTAAACACATTGGCATATCATTCTTAAGTGAGCGGTACGAGCAGCAGATTCAATCTCTATCAATGCATCACTCCAGTCTTCAGTGTCATGATCCTTCACAAATCATTCTAATATACTGATTTGGTGCTAAAGAAGCATTTCCTTATCAGTGGACATTCTTTGATGAATAGGACGTTCAAAAGAACAGCTTTTATTTGAAACTGAAATATTGTAGCATTATAAATGTCTTCATTGTCATTTTTTATCAATTGAATGTGCCTAAATAAAAGCAAACGTTCGAAGGGTATCATGATTCCCCTCCCCAAAAAACTAAAACTGTTTTCAAAAGTGATAATAATAAGAGATGATCTGAAATAATAAAATTGTTGGTTTATTTTTTTGATATATATATATATATATATATATATATATATATATATATATATATATATATATATATACACACACACACTGTAAAAAATATTGTTAGTTTAACTTAAAAAAGTAAGTAACCTGGTTGCCTTAAAACGTTCAGTTTATTGAAATTAAAAAAATTGTGTTGATACAATGAAGGATTTGGTTTGGTTGGTTTAATAAATAGAAACTCAAAATATTATTGTATCTGAATCACATAAAAATTGTGATAAATAATGAAAAATGCACAATTTGTTTCACTGCATCATCATAAATAAAACACACACAATTACCCAATATGCCTATAAAATATTTTTTAAATATATGAATAAAGGTTGTTGATTCTTAAAAGTGTTCATTGTGTTAACTCAAATTTTTAATTTCAATGAACTCAAAATCCTAAGGCAACCTGGTAACTTATTTTAAAAAATAATAATAATTTTTACAGTGTATAATAATATTAATAAGTTTAATTTATATAGCGCCTTTCCCAAGCTCAAGGACGCTTCACAATAACAGTAAATAACAAGCAGTTTATACATAAACGGACAGTGGACATTTGCCCAGTGCAAGTAATTGAATGATTGCAGTTGCAAATCGCACTACATTTACAATACAACATGAAAGACATAAGTAACAAACATTAATTACAGACGGCATGGTGGGCAGTTAGAGTAGAGATGAAACAGATTATAGGTAGTGAGTTAACATATTGATTGTGTTATGTCAAGTTAACAATTTCATGACTGATAATACTGACTAAACAAATTTGTTTTGAGTTTACATTTAAATTCATGTAACGTGGTTGTTGCCCTGAGAGGCCGGGGGAGAGAGTTCCATAGCTTAGGGGCTGTAACAAAGAAAGACCTGCCACCCATAGATGATAAACGAAATCTCCGCTCACAGAGGAGGACACAGCCAGAAGATCGGAGAGCTCGAAGGGGAATATAAGGAGAAAGAAAGTCAGAGAGATAGGCGGGAGCAAGACCATTGGGTGACTTAAAAGTAAGCAGAAGAATTGTATATATATATATATATATATATATATATATATATATGTGTGTATGTATGTATGTATGTATATATATGTATATATATATATATATATATATATATATATATATATATATATATATATATATATATATATATATATATATATATATATATATATATATATATATATATATCTACCCACCCACTGTTTTGATAACTGTTTTATATGAACTGTTTTTTTTTATTTTTACTTTGAGATCAAATGGTTGCTATTGATATTGCTTTGTCACTCTCGGAATGGAAGGTCAAGTTGAGTGCAATGCATGTGGGACAGTTTTCCACACAGTGTACTCTGGATTTATATTACACAAATATAATAAGTTGTGCAGCTATATCTGGGGTTGCAATTTGGGGTTGGTATAGGATTTTTGCTGTATGTTTTAGAATTGTTTTCTACATTTATTTGAAAACTTGAAAACGTTCAGAACAGTAATGTGAAAAATTATAAAAATTTAAATTATCTCTCACGAAGCACAGACTAGAGAGATGTTAAGAATAAATGAAGTCAAGCTTTATTGTACACAGCAGAATTACAATGGAGATGAATGGATGAACTGGTTTGCAGCAGGAGGATAACAGACAAGTAAGTTGCCATACACACACTTTTACTGTCACTGATGGATATATAATGAACGTTTCCTTGCAGGACGTGAACACTTTATATTTTGGTGAAAACCTTAATTGTTACTTTTTTCTAGCCTGTTTGCCAGCCAAACTTAGCCCCGCCCACAACATTTTTAGGTCGGGCGGTTCGGTCTGGACTCGATCCATAGAGGAGTAATTATCCCCGAACAGAAACTGTTCGGACCAATGAAATCATCAGGGCGGGCTTTAGACGATGACGGACAGATGATCAACAGTAACGTAATCATGTACGTCATCAAAGGGGCTTGGATTATATTTGTTCAAATTCTAACCGGAGAGCTTGTTCGTATATGCATTCACCTTCACAATTTCTCTCAAAAATGATGATCATGTTGGTAAGTAACTGTGTATCATTAAATTCTTTTATTTTTTTAAAAACGCCGTCAAAGATCATTTATTACAGCGCATGTGCAGACAGGGTTGCCAAGTTTTTACAACAAAACCAAAAACAAGGTGTTTGGGGGTTTGGGGTTGCCTGCTAAAATTCGCACTCATGGGTCTATATATCACATAATAGTCGCTTCAACCCACGGACAGAGAAACCAACAATGGAAAAAAAACATGGACTTGGCAACACAGTGCAGTTGAACTATGTTGACATTTGACAATGCTTTCGCTCCGTTGCTCTGATTGGTTGTAGGTCTATCCAATTGAGGTCTTTCCTGGTTCGGTTGAAACACACCCCATAATCACAGCCCAATGGAGCAGTTTCAGATTCATATTCTGACTAGAATTGAGTATGACCACATCAGGCTAATTTTTTTCAGGATTCTTTGATTAATAGAAAGCTTCAAAAGAACAGCATTTATTTAAAATAGAATCATTTTGGAACATCGTAAGTGTCACTTTTAATCAATTTAAAACATTTTAGCTTAAAAACAACTATTCAATTCTTTTTTAATCTTACTGACCCCAAACTTTTGAATGGTGTGTATCAATTTGCTTACATTATACATATTGCATAATTGCATTGGCAGAATAGTATGATGTAATGATGTTGTACTAACATAACCTTAAGGAGAATTGCACCCAATTAGACAGTGTTCTTCATCTCTCTTGTAATTGACAAGAACTTTAAACAAGAGAGAACAAGTTCACATCTAAGGCGTCCAATCAACTTTAGATTAAAACCCCCCCCCAAAAAAACACCCTTTGACACTTCAGTGTTGGGAGTGAGCGAGCACAGCGTTGACTTTCCACAGTTCAAAGGCTCCTAATGGCTCTTAATTTACGGCCTCTTCAGCTAAAGAGCGTGCCATTTTTCTGTCGTAAACCATCATTATTCACAACCTTGTCATCTCACGCTCCTCCTCACGTGCTCTGTTGACACGTCTTAACACTTCTGGTGTGTGTGTGTGTGTGTGTGTGTGTGTGTGTGTGTGTGTGTGTGTGTGTGTGTTTGTGTGTGTGCACTTGTTCATGTGTATCAACCGCTGACGTGGACTCCAACAACACAAACATACAAAGACAAGTTTACAAAGGTGAAGTCACTGCATTTATGCTCGTATCCCTGAAAAATCAGCTTGAATTACTCTGACATTGTGCTTAAGTTGTTCTAGCATGCTCCTTCAATTTATACACGTTTGGTCCCTTCTCTTAAATGTCTCACTTGTCACATTTGGGGTTAAACACGTGTTGACCTGTAGACTAGCGGCTAACAACAAGCTATAGCACGGGCCGCTTTCAGGACACACACCCTCGTGCTTTCCCACGCTAAACATGACAGACACATGGCACTATGAGTGGTTTATTTCATACTGAGGACAGCTGTGAACAGCAGCCCGGTCCGTCACACATGTCGTTACGTTGAGAGTATTAGCTCCACAGCTAACAACTGGAAACAAACCATCAGGGCCGTGGAAACAGATTTACACATTCACCTGTTAATCAGTCAATCAAGACGACTGTCCGGAGATGCTAATGAAATAGTTTTGTGATGAATAGTTTATTTGTATTTGCATATAGTCAAATATGGATCAAAATGCATCATCCCATATTTCCATCAATGATGGCAAATGCTTTTAAATGTCCGAATGACAAGAGTTTATGTCAACAGAATCATGATTTTTTATTTTATTTTGTAAACAAAACAAAATGAATAAGTAAAATATTTTAATCATATTAATGACGCAAAATGCTTATTAAATCACTATTATTGTAGTACCATTTACTGTATATACTATAGCGAGAGAGGAAATGCATGCCCATAAACACGCTGCGCCCCCGCTCCACTTTATTCCTATGGGTGACATTAAGCGACTTCAACGCTTCAGCACAGCATTCCCAGAAGGCAGCACTGCATTTGAACCGATTTGAACGCAGAAATGACAGAAAGCTTCACAACATCGCTTCAGTCGCGTTGCAAAGTGGATCTCCACCGTTCACTGCTGTCAGGACTTCACCAAATCATACCAAAGAAGTGTGTTTTTGACGGAGCGGTCCCAGCGATAAAGGTTCGGTCCTGCTTTGGAAGCAGCCGGTGAGTAAAACTGCTTCAAATGTCTCTGCTGTTGGCTCGTCGCGTGAGTAAACATCAGTAAACGACACGATCGCGTGCTTCATCATTCAAATGTGCTAATGGACTCCATTGTTGTTCTCTGTATAACGTTACACTAGTCTGACGTGCAAAACCGTTTGACTTGCTACTGCTAAGGTTTAGTTGCAAACAATAGTCCATAAACCGAATCATGTCCTCATAAACTGCTAGTAAAGACACACAAATGTTGACAGGCCACTAAATACAGTACATACCACAGAGACGGATGTCCTGCTGTTGCTGTTCCTTTCAGCCTCCGAATCTGATTCTGGATCATATATCTATTAGCTGAGATAGCGATGGGTTTCTCCCAAGGGGGTAATCTAGCGCTCGGAAAGCGTTCCACCCCTAGGGGCTGCCATTGCTAACCAAGCCATCACCTGCTGTTAGCATCCCATTGAAATCCCATTCATTTTTGAGTCACTTTGACAGTGAATAACTTTCCATCAGAGGCGTTTAAAGACTCCATTTGTCCATTGTTTATTTCTAAAGAAACACGACAATGCATTAAAGGCTCCATTACCTTGTATCTTACACTATCACCCCGTAGAAGCTGTTTTTGTAAAAATAGGCTAACTATTGCGTCATAACCAACGCGACTCTGTCGCACAGTTGAGAAATTACCGTATAGACCTGAGGAGACGCTCGCAGGCAATCTTTTACTGTCTATGAGACAGTCGGGGGGACGTGGAGACATGTCCTGGAGACTAGTCTGATAAAGTCAAGGGGGAAGAATGGGGAGAAGCCCATAGTGAGCCAAAAGCAACGGGAGAAAATATTTAAACAACGTGATTCAGCTTTCACTTTCCACATCTACTAGAAGACCTACAGCCGTCAGACAGGAGGCTCACGTCACATCTACGTCGTCAAGCTCAGTCTGAGCCTGCGCAGTTCGCTCAGCCATCAGGAAGTGAGTGCCCCTATACTGACATCACTTAACGCCGTAGAAGGCAATGGGATCGCTCGGTCCATTTCTTTTACTGTCTATGGTTTCTCCACGCTTGAGGACGTCACCGCTTTGCGCGCTCGTCATTCTTTAGCTCCGCCCACACGATACGCCTCCAGGTGCTCGGTTTTTTCCGGAAAGACTCAGTACAGCCTATATTTCTTTTATAAATATAATAAAACTAAAGACTTTTCGGAGATATGAAGGATGCAATAGTACTCTGTAGGTACTCAAGATTGACATGAGATTGACTGAAACTGAGTGTTTCACACTTACTTTGTATCCTCACTTACATAAATTAACTAGTGTCCTGCAACCACTAGTAAAAAATTATTTATATGTCTTATGTCTGAATAATTTTTGGTTTGACTGTGTATGTATATTATATATATACACACACACACACACACACACACACACACACACACACACACACACACACACGTGTGTTTGTGTGTGTGTGTGTATATATATATATATATATATATATATATATATATATATATATATATATATATATATACTTTTCTAATTTTCTTTCCTTCCATTTTAATTTTCAGTTTTTTAAGCTTATGTTTTGATCAAATTATGTAATAATAATAATTTTATTTCAGCTTTTATTAATTAGCAAAAAATATTTGTAATAGTTTTAGTTTAAGGAAACAAAATAGCAACACTGAATTAACTAAATCAAATAAATTGCAATTAATGACGTGCATAACCATATTTATAATAAGGATCAATTATTAATAATTATCTACATGCAAATTTTGGTTCACACCTCACTATTTTCTCAGCATTTCACATCATCAGTACAATACATATTTCTTATGAATAAAAAGCAAGTGCCTTAAAGTCAGCATGAAACAAAAGCTGCAATAGTCTTTTCTTCCCATCGTGACATATATCTGGAGAAAAAAAAGGCTTCTTGAACAAGAAAAAAATGTGGGACGTGACTTGATTTTTTCCACTGGGAATTGATTGGATGGTAGTGGTTTGCTATTGGTGGATCTCATTTGAGTGACAGGTTGCCCCGCCCTCATGCCAGTAAACACATCATCAGAGAAGAGATGAGCTGCGAGAGGGAGGGGAAGTTATTTTCAGTAAAGATTACGAGGGCGTTTATTCATCACGCTGTGCCATTCTTTGTTTCAGCGATCCCCTCCTCCCTAACATCGTACATAATCTTTCTGAGCCACCTTAATCTAACGCCCTAAACTGGGGTTCGTTCAATTACTCAAGCTCAACTTGTTTTGGTGAAAAGGGTACCGCTGGGATGGTGTTTATGTGTTTAGTCTTTGAAGCTCTGTCAAACCCTGATCTCCAAAACCCCCTCAGACCAAACAAGTCAAGCAGACCTTATTAGCCGAGCGTCAGACTGGCTATGGCCGTGGCGTCAAACCACCAGAGAGGATATGACCTCTGACCCCAGCTTGTGCTTTTAATTAATGAATGGCACTTAACAATGGCCTTGAGCTGTCTACACACCCAGTGGCTGTATTTTACTCTCGCAAGTCCAATCCATCACCCTCCCACCTGGTTGTAAAATATTAAGGACCAGTGTCCGATGCATAGATCTATTACCATAATGTAAGCTTTTTAGTAACATATAGCCTCTAATACACTATTCTCATGTCTAAATGCACTGACCCCAAAAAGAGAAGAGGGTGTTGACAGCCTGCGAGTAATGACTGTGAGGGTCACGTGGGTAAGAGCGTTCCTTTTCAACGTAATGCCCTCTACGGGTCACACTGAAACCGATTTATAACAGAGAGGGCAAATATTTCTGAGACACATACACACTTCCCTCTGGCCTCTTTCAGACCAGCTCCCTGTAATTACACAACTTCCACTGAATGACAGTTTGGCCCCTCACACTTCAAAGTACCGGACCCTTCACACATCCACACGGCGGCTTCCAGTCAAAGGGGGGGGTCCAGCTGGTGACACAAAAAAAGGGTTGAATTCCTCAAAGTGAGAGTTTAAGAAGTCAAAGAATTTGATCAGAACTTTTGAGTCACTATGAAATCAAAATGGACAATTCTTGTATTTTTTGGGGAATTTCGCAGTTTTTTTTAGAACCACAACCTTCCAATCAGTTCCTAATGGACAAAATCAAGACCCGCCCTACATTTTTTCTTGTTCAAGAAACCAGACAATGTTATTAATCTTCTGATGAGCCACCAGTCAGCATCATTTTATTTGACTTCAAATTGTATTTAAAGGGGGGGTGAAACACTCAGTTTCAGTCAATGTCATGTCAATCTTGAGTGCCTATAGAGTAGTATTGCATCCTTCATATCTCCGAAAAGTCTTTAGTTTTATTATAAGTTTTATTATATTTATAAAAGAAATATAGGCTGTGCCGAGTCTTTCCGGAAAAAAACAAGCGCCTGGAGGCATATCGTGTGGGCGGAGCTAAAGAATGACGAGCGCGCAAAGCGGTGACGTCCTCAAGCGTGGAGAAACCCATGTATGCTATCGATCGGATTCAGCTAATACGTGATCCAGAATCAGGCTGAAATAAATTGAACAGGAGAAACAGCAACAGCAGGACGTCCGTCTCTGTGGTATGTACTGTATTTAGTGGCCTGTCAACATTTGTGTGTCTTTACTAGCAGTTTATGAGGACATGATTCGGTTTATGGACTATTGTTTGCAACTAAACCTTAGCAGTAGCAAGTAAAACGGTTTTGCATGTCAGACTAGTGTAACGTTATACAGAGAACAACAATGGAGTCCATTAGCACATTTGAATGATGAAGCACGCGATCGTGTCGTTTACTGATGTTTACTCTCGCGACGAGCCAACAGCAGAGACATTTGAAGCAGTTTTACTCACCGGCTGCTTCCAAAGCAGGACCGAACCTTTAGATCTGGGACCGCTCCGTCAAAAACACACTTCTTTGGTATGATTTGGTGAAGTCCTGACAGCAGTGACCGTGGAAATCCGCGATGTTGTGAAGCTTCCCGTCATTTCTGCGTTCAAATCGGTTCAAATGCAGTGCTGCCTTCTGGGAATGCTGTGCTGAAGCGTTGAAGTCGCTCGACGTCACCCATAGGAATAAAGTGGAGCGGGGGCGCAGCGTGTCAGAAGTGTTCACGGATGACTGGATCTGCAGCTTGAGAGAGTGTTTATGGGCATGCATTTCCTCTTTCGCTCTAGTCACGCGCGCGCGCCCAACCGGGAGAAGAGCCCGTACGGCCCATACAAGGACCTTCCGCTCTATTAACGTCAAACAGAGCCATACTCAAAAAAAACTCTCTGAAACTTGTGAGAAACCGGAAGGAGTATTTTTGACAAAGAAATACTCCATCAAATGTCCAACATTAGTTTTTGAAACTTTGTCTATGTTTAGGATGGGAATCCAAGTCTTTAACAGTGTAAAAAGCTCAGTATGCATGAAACAGCACCCCCCCCCCCCTTTAAATGACCAAATTCCAGCTGTAAAACTGCATTAGCCATGAATAGTACCTGATAAGAAATGTCTACAGAATTTATGCATTTAGCACACGCTTTTTATCCAAAGCCACAGAACAAGAATTCACAGAACAAGGATTCACAGCAAACAAATCAGGACAAATGAACCTATCAGAGAACTACCATTGCACATGATTTAACTGAGCCAGTCAAATGACAAGCTCAAACTATTGATAACCGTATATGTCAACATTGAGATATTCTAGTAAGATATTGTTTTTGAAAGAAGTCTCATGTTCATCAAGGTTGTATTAATTTGATTAAAAATACATAAAAAGTAATATTGGGAAGTATTATTACTATTTTAACGAATCGTAGATGGGAAGGAACTTGTCACACCACAACTATCATTTTAACTATTATATTATTATTATTATATTTCTATTTGAACATATTTTAAAATATAATTTATTCCTGTGATCTTCAGCATCATTGCTCCAGTCTTCATTGTCACATGATCCTTCAGAAATTCTGATATGCTGATTTGCTGTGCAAGAAACATTTATTATTAATTATTATTATCAATTTTGAAAACAGTGTTGCTTCATATTTGTGAAAATTAAGAGATTTATCTATGAGGATTCTTTGGATATAAAGTTCAAAAGGACAAAAATTTGGTCATATTGTAATGTTTTTTGAAACTGCACTATGTCATTTTTCCGTCCGCTAGAGGGCGCCTATTCAAAACAAAGGCATAGATTGATGACACCAAGTTTGAGCTCAGAATCTCAGGACATGTGGTCTTCACCTCACAGCCGGTGGAAAAGAATCAGGATAGGACTCGGGCAGAAATCATGTTCATGGATGCAGTTATTAACATTACTGTAGTATGAAGCTGAACAGGACTGAGTGTTGAAGAAGCTGAGCAAGGCAGCTGGAGAGATTTTTACGCAACACACAGCTCGCGAGTAACAGGACTTTTATTATTACGGGACACAATCACTGGCGCCATTTCTGCTTTTTTTTTTTTACCGTTCATGAGTATGAGGTAACGCAGCTCTGTTTATGATATTAGATACATTTAAGTGTGTTTAAAATGATGTAACAACGTTCCTCTGTACGCTCGCTCAGTGGCTGCTGTGACACTTGTTCACACTGCTAAGAGTAAAACGTTTCTGCCAAAATAAAACCGGAAACTGAGGGTAACGCAGATATGACGCAATTGACAGGCGACTCCCTCAGACGCCCCGACTCCTTGGTTAAAATATCAATTTTCTCACAATTTACAAATAGTTGGAAACATTTGGGATATTGTAAGAATCTTAAACAAAATATATAACACTAGTGGTTTTTTAGATATTTTTCTGCAAAAATACTACATAGTGCATCTCTTGGTGTTTAAATACTGTTTTGCTTCAAATTAAATGGCATAATTTTGTGTTTCATTGGAGCTGTTGGTTTGGTTTATGTCTTTGATCTCTTTTTTTTTTAAATACCTTTGGAGAAAATCAATAAGAAACATACTTAAAGAAAAAAACTGAACAAAAAATGTTCGGTCACTATTGTTGGCCTTCATTCATGTGATGGACATACACCGTGAACCAATCAGCTGATGTTCTCCTTTCCTTTAGTTTCTGTAATCACAACTCTGAATGGAATAAATATAATTAAACAGCACTAGCTGCTACATTCTGTGGAAAATGAATAAAAGGTTGTGAAATATTGCATATCCTTATAGTCTCTGCAAGCTGAGATCTCTATGTGATGCATTAGCGTACAGGCTCTGGTAAGGGTTTTTAACAGGTAACAGATGTGATCTGGCTCGGTTTCCTCTAGTACCGTGTGTTTATTTGACTGTGTGCGTGGTGTGTCAGGACCCCTGGGTCTCCAGCAAACTCCCAGTCCTAATAAATTTTCATTTATTAAAGTTACACTGACATTACGCTAAACAGTCAGACTGGCTTGTACTTCCGTTATTTGGAAATGTGCAGCTACACATACACAATCACAAATAGACACACACTGTGCAGCACACCATATTGGCGGATATAAAACCTGACTTGCAATAACAAGGTGGAAAGAAATTCGGAACACTTGAGAGGTCACACCCTAAAATGACATGCCAAAGGAAAAATGTACATTTATTCCGTAAAAAACAATAATCATAACAGTGCTTTATTAAAATTAATACTAGAATTGAACAAAACAATTATAGGCAGTGTTAATAATTTTTTAATTTCAATAATTGTCAATAATTTGCAAATCTCATAAACTTATATTTTATGCACAATAGAATATAGATAACATATCAAATGTTGAAGGAGAGACATTTTGAAATATCATGCCAAATATTGGCTCATTTTGGATTTCATGAGACCTACACATTCCAAAAAAGTTGGGACAGGTAGCAATAAGAGGCCGGAAAAGTTCTCATGTAACCTTGTTATTTGTACACGCTGTGACTATACACATTGCAACATGTAAATAGGAAAATGTTGGCGTTATTTTGTCACTTTTTGAGCAGTATAGGCTAGCTGAAACCATATACCTCCAGTCTCTGTGCTAAGCTAGGCTAGCGGGAGTGCGTGTCAGACTGAGTTATGGGATGCACTGAGATGAGAATGATATATATGGACTTATCTAACTCTGGGGGATACACTTAATAAGCCAAAGTCCCAAAAAGTTGGAGTGTTCCTTTAAATGTACATATAAAGAATAGCTGGAGGAACAATTTGCAACTTATTAGGTCCACTGGCAACATGATTGGGTATAAAAAGAGCTTCTCAGAGTGGCAGTGTCTCTCAGAAGTCAAGATGGGCAGAGGATCACCAATTCCCCCAATGCTGCGTTGAAAAATTGTGGAGAAATATCAGAAAGGAGTTGCAAAGAGTTTGAAGTTTTCATCATCTACAGTGCATAATATCATCCATAGATTCAGAGAATCTGGAACAATCTCTGTGCATAAGGGTCAAGGTGAAAACCATACTGGATACCCTTGATCTTCTGGCCCTTAGGCGGCACTGCATCACATACAGGAATGCTACTGTAATGGAAATCACAACATGGGCTCAGGAATACTTCCAGAAAATTGTGAACACAATCCACTGTGCCATTCGCCGTTGCCGGCTAAATGCTAAAACTCTATAGGTCAAAAAAGAAGCCATATCTAAACATGATCCAGAATAGCAGGTGTTTTCTCTGGCCCAAGGCTCTTTTAAAATGGCAAAGTGGAAAAATGTTCTGTGGTCAGACGAATCAAAATTTAAAGTTCTTTTTGGAAAACTGGGATGCCATGTCATCCGGACTAAAGAGGATAAGGACAACCCAAATTGTTATCAGAGCTCAGTTCAGAAGCCTGCATCTCTGATGGTATGGGGTTGTATATGTGTGTGTGGCATGGGCAAGTTCTAGAACAACATATGCTCCCATCCAGATGTCATCTTTTTCAGAGAAGACCTTGCATTTTCCAATATGACAATGCCAGACCACATACTGCATCAATTACACCATCATGGCTGCGTAGAAGAAGGATAGCCGGCAGTCCAGATCTTTCACTCATAGAAAACATTTGGCGCATCATAAAGAGGGAGACTGTTATAAAAAGAAGAGGGGATGCCACACAGTGATAAACATGGCCTTGTCCCAACTTTTTTTTTAGATGTGTTGATAGCATGAAATTTAAAATCATCTTATTGTTTAAACTTTTGATATCTATGTTGTATTCTGAATAAAATATCGAAACTTGAAACTTCCACATCATTGCATTCTGTTTTTATTCACACTTTGTACAGTGTCAAATATGTTAAATATGTTAAATACAAATATAAATTATGGATTAAACTCACTTTATTAACCAAATTATTTGCTAACCCAGATAAACTGCTGACTAGATAAACATTTTCTTCTCCTGAATCCTATTATTCTGTAATCCAGAACGGCTGTCCAGCTAAAAGGTTTGTTTGAGCTGCACCCTCTACTGTACAGGCATGAATTTGTATTTACTTCAGACTGAGGCTTTAGAAGAGACTTTATTTTACAGTGTCCTTGTTACATATGTTACATGTGCTTACCATAGTAATAACAGTAAAGTATACATAATTAAATGTAACTACACTCAAACCCTAATCCAATAGACTGTACATGTAGTTAATTAATACCACTAATATTATTAATTAAAAGCCCAGAGAAAAAAGTAGTGCGTATAATTACTTTCCATAAAAAGTAACTAAGTAACACAATTAGTTACTTTTTATGGAGTAACGCAATATTGTAATGAATTACTTTTAAAAGTAATTTTCCCCAACACTGATTATAGCTGCAATCATTTTCATGTACCATTGCACTGATCCATATGGAAATATGCTTATCCCGTCCTCAGATTCATCTGATTGTTCTAAAAACGACTCAGATCCTCTTCCCTATACAGGAAAAGCTCAACTATAAATAAAGCACATTTAATAATATGAATAATGTTTTTCCACTATTAAGAACCTTTTGTACAACATAAAGAGGTTCGATGTTAAAGGTTCTTCATGGAACCATAGATAACAATAAAGAACCAGTACTTTAAAGATTGTATCAAGTTTACATTGATCATTCAATTTGTGCAGTTGAACACTACAAGCTTTTTATGCATGGTGGTTTAAGTTAGAGTTGACTGGTTTGTGTCTAAAAAAAATGTGAGTAAGAGATGACAGCTTTGACAGTGATCACAGAACTTGCCCTTTCTACGTTGACCTCTGGCTTTTTGTGTTATAATGGTTAAAGGGTGATTTGTGTAAAGGAAACTGATCGAAGATCAGAGTGCAAGAAAATCTTAAAATCAGATATGCTTGCCTTAGCAAATATGAGCAATAAAAATAGCAAAAGCCACAAAATCCTCACGTTACGATCCCTCTTGAGCTTCTTAAGATCTGTAGTGCAGATCATAAAATAAGGGAAAATAAGTGTGAAGGGAGAACTGTTATTGCCAAAGCTCTGAGTGGATATTAGAGAAAATGAATCAAAGAGAGAGAATGGGTTTTGACTCTACAAGAATCCAAGCAATTCCTCTGAGGTTTTAAAGAACCTAAATCCTGCTCAGAGACATTGTTTTCTTTAGAGTATTGCAACAGTATATTGCTTTATATCACCATTCTGAGAATTGAAAAATATTAGAGTTTGCCCCAGAAAAAGTTTTATCATGGCAATAAATTGAAAAAAAGAGACAAAAGGGGAAAGGCACTATTTAGGGAAAATATCCCTGTGGAAACAGCAAGCTAGGATGTGTCCTATATCAGAATGTACATAAGACAGAGAAAATGTCATGTTATTTTTAAAGGATTCATTCACACAAAAATGAGAACTATTGCTTTAAAGTGCCCTGTTATGCTATTTTAAAAGGTTCCTAGTTTTGTTTTGGAGGCCTCATACAATGCACCCAAATGTTTTTTTTTTTTTGTTCATTTATATTGCAGGATCACCTCTTTTCTCACAGTGTCTGAAACTGTTTGAAACTAATAATTCTGTCTCACTAAACCCCTGATTCCCGAGACTACTCTGCTCTGATTGGTCAGATAGCCCAGTCATTGGTCTACTTTCATTGTGATTGGTCTACTGCAAGTTAAAAATTCAAATGTATTGTTTTAATTAAACCTTTTAAGATGCAAACATTACTTTGTTAATGAGTTCTGTTGATGTAATAATGTTGATCATTACATCAGCTTAATAACGTCTGTAACTGAAACTTAAATATCTGTGTTAGTTGGCTCTTTTTAAAAATGATTATGTTGTAGTAACTTAAGGGATAGTTAGCCCACTACAAAGTTTAACCCACTAAAGTTTTTTAATATGCTCAACTAAAGTGATTTGAGAGCTAGTCTTGAGAGCTAAACAGAACATTTTCAGCCAATAATGCCTTAAATTGCAGTCTATTCCTAAAATAAAGGATTTGAAATACAGTGAATGTGTCATATGGACAACATTTATGATATATTTATGGTGTTTTCATCCTTTTTGGACCTTGAAAGCCCCTGGTGATCATGTGCATTTAATGTATGTGAAAGGACAAAATTCAAAACATCTCATTATGTGATCTATAGAAGAAATACAGTTCTGAAGTTGAGTAAACGATGGCAGGATTTTTCATTCTCTTTCCATGTGGAGTGTGACATATTACCCAAACGTTCCTAAACAACACACTGTGAAAAAGTTAGTTTCAGTTTGTTGAAAGTTTCACCGTCTCTGGGCGTGTGTGTTATTCAGAAAACAAGAACGCCTTACCAGCGTCTCGGTTCATTGATGCTGCTGCTATGAATATATTTTCATTCTGCCAAAAATATCTCCCTCCCCCCACTATTTAAAAACAGAGAGGCTTCCAAAACTCTCGGAAACATTTAAAAGGGGGTTTTGAAACGTCTTCCCTCCACCTGTGCCTGGCTTCCACCAAAACAAGTATCATATAAAGATATGATATTTATTATGCATTAAACCAAACATCTCTAAACACAAACACTCCCATATCAGAATTAATGTGCAAACGCTCAATGGTGCATTGGCAGAAGAGGAGGAACAACAATTTACAAAGAGAGATAAGGAGTGAAAGAGGGGCTGGCAAAATGAAATAATGGTGAGAAGAAGAAACGATGCGTTGTAGAGAATAGATCAGTATTTGTTCCTTCCATTAGAGGACCAACGCTGGTACGTCTCCATTTCAAGTTTAACTAATTGTTTTACTGGAGTAATTTGATATGGCTGGTAAAACAGTGCATTGCAATTAACCTTACCCTTTAAATCTGTCCAATAGAGGAATTTTAGTGCTTCCACGGCCCAAGCGAATGAAAACCAGCTGGAAGGAAACAGCCTCACAGTCCAACAACAAAGCTTGAATCTGATTAGGATACAAGGGCGGATGACAGAATTAAGCCGAAGGCATATAAATGAACACTCAGCCCTTATGGAAAGTCTAACGCTTCATCCGAGGAGAGAGGAGGAAGGCACGTTGTTTGATTTAGTGGAGCTCCTGTCCGAGACAGCGGCCAACAAAGACTCAGCTAAACTCCTCTAAGAGTCGTTTTGAACAGGAGCCAGGTCAGGATGACGGTTGTGTGGAGTAGAAAAATTAAACAATGGTGGCATGAAAAGTTTGGACGTGAACGCAGAGAACAGGAGTACTGGGTTTCATTATGAGGTTAAATCGCAAAAACTGATCCTGTAATCAATGTCGTGAGGATATTGTGCTCTATAGAGATGAGCGCACACGCACGCACGCACGCACTCACACGCACACGTTTGTTTTTCTGACATATGGGGACATTCCATAGGCGTAATGGTTTTTATACTGTACAAACTGTATTTTCTATCCCCTTACACTGCCCCTGCCCCTAAACATCACAGGAAACATTCTGCATTTTTACTTTCTCAAAAAAAACTCATCCTGTATGATTTATAAGCCTTTTGAAAAGTGGGGACATGGCCAATGTCCTCATATTTTATCTTCGCCTTGTACTACCTGTGTCATACCCATGTCATTATACACATTTGTGTCCTCATATATCACAAAAACATGGGCTTTTATTAACATATAAACACTGAGCAGCGAACATAAGCTCAAACGAGACATGCAAGAACAAACCTCATTGGTTCTTGCTGAAGCTCAAACATGCTGAATGAACCTCATTGGTTCTTGCTGAAGCTCAAACATGCTGAATGAACCTCATTGGTTCTTCCTGAAGCTCAAACATGCTGAATGAACCTCATTGGTTCTTGCTGAAGCTCAAACATGCTGAATGAACCTCATTGGTTCTTGCTGAAGCTCAAACATGCTGAATGAACCTCATTGGTTCTTGCTGAAGCTCAAACATGCTGAATGAAACTCATTGGTTCTTGCTGAAGCTCAAACATGCTGAATGAACCTCATTGGTTCTTGCTGAAGCTCAAACATGCTGAATGAAACTCATTGGTTCTAGCTGAAGCTCAAACATGCTGAATGAAACTCATTGGTTCTAGCTGAAGCTCAAACGTGCTGCGCCACACGAGAAAGAACCTCATTGGTTCTCGCACATCAAGCGAACATGCTTGAGCTTCTGTTTACCACAACTGATGTGTGAGTTGATGAATGTTAATAGGTGAATAAAAGCCTAAATTCAATCTGTCCATTATATAAAGCGATCGTGTCTCTTTCTCTTTCTGAACTTTTTGAAGTGTCAAAGTAGTTGCACAGCTGTAAATAGAGGGACAGAAAATCGCTCAGATTTCATCAAAAAAAGATCTTTTGTGTTCCGAAGATGAACAAAAGTCTTATGGGTTTGGAACGACATATGGGTGAGGAATTAATGAGGGGTGAATCATTTTTGGGTGAACTATCCTCTAACTTCTGGTCAAGTCATGTAATAAATAATAATAATCATGATATACTGTTCTATTTTTGAAAGCAAGTATTTTGAAAACTCAGGTCCCAGTTCCATAAAATGCGTGACAAAATATAGAGATAGCTATCAATCAGGTAGAGCCATACCTGTGCACATGTGGAGCAGCTGCTAAAGATGAAAGTCTATGATAAGAATGCTCATGTCAAGCTAAACAGCAGGAATGAACTCTACCACTTAAGTTGTCCATATCTAGTCAAACCTCACTCATATCCATCCACATTGTGTCCAGCTATATTATGAGAACAAGTTACATCCAGTATGGTACCACTTGGTTTTACAGCCACTATATTGTTAGCCATCACTCAAGTTCCCGTCAGAGGGGGATGTTCATTCCCTGTCTGTTCCCTCCACGCACCTGATCACCAACCAAAACAACGCTTCTCTGCAGTGGACCTACTCACGAATATTTTGGAATGCTCTGCATACGAGGTGCAGGGTCCCAGATGGCTTGTGGTTGTACAACTGCTGTTGGTGTGTGAGTATTCATATGCATGTACTGTATGTGTATTATGGGGTTATTGGTGTAGAACGATGCCCTGGGGTGGGTTTTAGAACCTATAAATATAATTACAAGAAAATAAATACGATCCATTTAAGGAAACTGCTTCGTTTCAACAGCATGACTCACTCAAATGACAAATACGATAAGCATTAATTAATGAGCAGTACGTGACCCCTCTGATTAAGTGGTCGTTTGCTATAGACTTATCTTGTTTAGGTTGTATTGTAGATAAAGAAGGGATTATTCATTCAGCGATAAAAACGACAGTCGTTAAAGTACGCCTCAGGTTCCAGTCATGCGAAGGGTCTCTGATGCAGTGCCATTGCATGTCAGTCATTGCTCGATACAAATTAATTTCTATTGGGCTAGAATTTAAGATTAAGCGGTCTCTTGCATCATCTTGTGCGGCCGAAACCAAAGCCAAGACATCCAACCATCAAGCCAAGACATCTGGCAAGAGGTCGTTTTCACTTTAAGATTAGACTTGTAACAATGGGAACAGCTGTACGTCAAAAGTCTCTGTGGATTGGTGCCTTTTTCCTTTCTTCACACACACACACATACATACTTTTTTCAGGTTTTATGAGGACTTTTCATAGACATAATTACGTTATACTGTACAAACTCTATATTCTAAACCCTAACCCTAACCTACCCTTAAATCATCAAAGAAAACGTTTTGCATTTTTAAAAAAACATGTTTAAAGCGATTTATAAGCTGTTTTCTTCATGGAGACCAAAAAAATGTCCCCACAACGACAAGGATTTCGGATATTTCCATCTTTGCGGAGACATTTTGTCGCCATGCAGGGTTTACCAGGCCACACACACACGTTTATGTTTATTTCACTATATTAGTGAGGACATTACATAGACTTCCATTGATTTTATATCAGGTTAATGATATTTTCTATCCCCTAACCCAACTGCTATCCCTAAACCGACCCATCCCAGAAACGTGCAAAACAATAGATTAAGATAAAAACTTGTTTTGGCCGATTTATAAACCGATTTTAACTAGTGAGGACCAGTCAAATGTCCTCATATAAGTGAGGACATTTGTTCCCTCACAAGTCTTGCCAAACAAGGAACACACAGACACACACAGACACACACCTTATTAAATACTTGGTAACACTTTAGTATGGGGAACAAATTTCACTATTAACTACAACTTTTGCCTTAATAAACTCCTAATTTACTGCTTATTAATAGTTAGTAAGGTAGTTTTGTATCATTTAAGTTTAGGTATTGGGTAGGATTAAGGGATGTAGAATAAGGTCATGTAGAATAAGGCATTCAAATGTGCTTTATAACTACTAATAAACAGCCATAATATGCATGTTAATAAGCAACTAGTTAATAGTTAATAATTGAACCTTAAAATAAAGTGTTACTAGCCTAGAAATCTAGACGCACCCTAGCGGCAGCAAATTTAATCTGCCCGCAAGTGTCGTCTAGGAACTCTCAATACCCTTCTGAGCTGTATTCCTTACAATCTGGACGGGCCAATCACATCGTGCATAGAGTCGGTGGGCGGGGCCATAATGACGATGGCCGAGTTGCGTTTGCGTGCTTCTAGTAAACACAGAAACTGGCGAACGGCGGCGGTCTTTCGAATCAGCTTTGACTGCGATTCTGGAAAACTTGGAGTTATACTTTTCTCTGAGAAAAGAACAAAGAACGGCACTGAAGTCATTCTTAAAAAGAGAAGATGTGATCGGAGTTTTGCCAACCGGATACGGCGAATGTTTAATTTATCAACAAGCTCTGTTTCACCTTCGTTGCTCTGGTTGGTGGTAGTGCTATCCTATCGCGTGCAGAGGGAGTTTGAAAGACAACCGTTTATCCCACCCCTCAGATTGAGCTGTCAATGGTGAGTTTCCAGACCAAACATCTTGATGTGGGTCTGGCTTGTCAGGCTAAAGTGTTACCAAATATTCATATGTAATTTATGATAATGCATGTCGTATTTTGAGCTCCTTTAAAACTTCTACTATTAGATAATCAGCACAAAAAAATCCACAGGGCATCTGGACCTTCTTACAAATGTTCCTGTCAGTGAAATACTGGCCTTTATAAGTTCAAATAGTTTTGTATATTTCACATAGTGTTTATGCAGATGATGCATGACAATAAGCCGAAATTGAGAGTGATTCTGTCCCACTAAACTTTGACTAAAGTCCAGGCACAATCACTTTTGGGTTCAGGCCTTCAGACTCTTCTGAGACACATCCAACATCTAAAGGCTTTTTTAATCTACTGTGGGCAAATCGACTTTATGTTTGGAACAAGCCACACACAAACAATTTGCAAATCTGCATGTGGACTGTGTGTGTGCCTGTGTACTTGTTTTTGTAAATGTGTATACTATCATGGGTATGACACAGGTATTACAAGGCGAGGATGAAATATGAGGACATTACCCATGTCCCCATTTTTCAAAAGGCTTATAAATCATACAGGATGAGTTTTTTTTAGAAAGTAAAAATGCAGAATGTTTCCTGTGATGGGTAGGTTTAGGGGTAGGGGCAGTGTAAGGGGATCGAAAACACAGTTTATACAGAAACCATTATGCCTATGGAATGTCCCCACATTTAAAAAAACAAACGTATGTGTGTGTGTGCGTGTGTTTTCCTCAGCATGTCTATAGGGGCCTGTAAGAGTACTTAACCTTATGTTTATGTTTAGGCCCCTGCCTCGCGTGTGTTGATGTGCGTGTGTGCGAGCAGTTCTCTCCAGGGCCATGCGTGTTTATGGATTGGACGTTCTTCTAATTACCAGCATGTCTGAAGTAAGACTCTGATTGTCTCACTTCTCCCTCGAGATAAATCGCATTAGTCAGCGATATCCCTCTCCCCTAATTTATCTTAATCTCACCCTTAATTTCTCCCTTTGGGCACTACCCGCTCTTTCCTTTGAGCACCTTATCTTGCATTCTTCAAAACCAAAAGAAAATCCGAAAAGAAACAATGTGTTGGGAAAAGGAGTGCAGGTTACCATTTGTCTTCCCTTCGCTTTCTCCAAGAGTCTTTTGTTTCTCGCACGAGTAAGCAAAAGCCTTCTGGGAAGAGCCTTTGTAGTGGCTGAGAGGTGAATAGGGGTATTTGAGTTAGATAGGGCGATTTCTCGACGGATGTGTCTACGGATGTCATGCAACTCTGCTCCACTCGTCTTCAGTGTTTAAATGAACTGTATGTAAGAAATGTATTTTTAATGAATCATAAAATGGCCCTGATATGTCACTAGACATTAAGAAATCGTGTTCATTTCAAATACTTATATCACTGACAACAGTAGTCCGGCCAGGATATTGTCATTTAAAAGTTGTTGTTGCAGCCCTCAACTGATGTTGATGTTGTCATGTTGTGTTTTGGCCTGAAGCTCCGCTCCCCAGAGCTACCAATCACGAAGTCAGTAGTGTTTCTGCATCCGGGTTGCCAGATCTGCTCTAGTTACCACAGCTGCAGCTACAAACATTCCTGCTGATCCTGCAGCCGATCTGGCAACCACGAGTCAGGGGGAGAAGGGATAGTGATTGCAGTACCAGTTTTGGCCACGATCTTATATACACTTCCTTTAAAGGTGCACTATGCAACTTTCCGTCCTCTTGAGGGCGCCTATTCAAAACAAAGGTGTAGATGATGATCTATCTTGATGAAGAGTATCTTGGGACATATGGTCTTCACCTCACAGTTGGTGGAAAATAGGACACGGGCAGAAATCATGTTCATGGATCCGGTTATTAACGTTACTGTAGTATGAAGCAGAGCAGGACCGAGTGTTGTGGAGCTGAGCACGGCTGCTGGAGCGATTGTTATACAAACACCCGCCTCGCGAACACCGGGACTTTTATTATGACGGGACGGGAGAGGACACAGTCGCCCGGAGCGCACCCTATTTGCACTTTTCCGGTCATGAGTATAAGGTAAAGCAGCTCTGTTTATCATATTTGATACATTTAAGTGTGTTTAAAATGATGTTATGACATTACTCTGTGTGTTCGCTCAGCGCTGCTGTGACACTTGTTCACACTGCTAAGAGTAAAGCGCTTCTGCCCAATAAAACCGAGGGAAACGCAGATATGACGTAATTGACAGGCGACTCGCTCAAACGCTATGCTGAAACGTCCCGGGTCATTGGTTAAAATAGCAATTTTCTCGCAATTTACAAATAGTTGGAAACATTTGGGATATTGTAAGTACTGAACTGAACAAAATATATAACACTGGCCAAGTGGTTTTTGGATATTTTACTGCAAAAATCCTACATAGTGCACCATTAGGTTCAGAAATATCATCACTATTAATAGAGAGGATCTCAAATCAGGCTTAGCAGATGATAAAACAAAATCTCAGCGTTATATTTACATATAATGACCAAATTGTCCCAATTCACAAACAAATGATTATTATGAGCTGGTTTTCAAAATTGGTGTCAATGAAGAACCTTTAACATCCATTGAAACTTTCCATTGCACAAAAGGTTGTTCAGATTAACAGTTCTTCACACTAAGAAAAAACGATGTTCACTGGTTATTTAGGAAGCCAAAAATGATTCTTCTAAATCTTTAGAGTGCATTTCAAAGCTGATTAATTTCTGTGCCAAATAAGCATGTTTTTATCTCTGTGACTGTCAAGGGCTACATGTTTCGTTGTGTTTGACATTTCAGAGCTAATGGTTGTAAGTTATGGTCATTAGTCCATGTGGATTAGGTTCAGAGGGTCTGGAGTGTGTCAGAACCTGATTAGTGTGGATTACAGTCCACCTGATTCAGGTACAGGACCAGTAGATTAATGGGTGTCTAACTAAAGACCTTCACCTTATCAGTAGTGTGAGAAAGTGGAGAGAGACAGACAGGATCCTCCTACAGGTTTCATCAAGTTTTGTGTAGAATGGTCTAGACCTTTATCTGAATGAAAGCAGACATACAAAATACACTTTAGACAAACTGCCAATTTTGGAACAGATACAAGGGCTGGAATAGTATTTAGACACTCAAAGATGATAATTCTGTCATCATTTACACACCGTGATGTTGTTACATTTTGTTGTATGATTTTATTTCTTCTGTGTAACAAAAAAAGATGATACACTACCAGTCAAAGTTTGGAATAATTCAAATGTTTTTAAAAAAAGGTCTCTTATGCTCAACCAGACTGCATTTCTTTGATGCAAAAATATAGTAAAATTAACAGTAATATTGTGAAACATGATTGCAATTTAAAAATTCCATATTAATATATTGTAAAAATGTAGTTTATTTTTGTGATGCAAAACAAATTTTTTAGTATCATTACTCCAGTCTCAGTCTCACACGATCCTTCAAAAATCATTCTAATGCTGATTATTTTAAATATTCGGTCGGAATTTCCAAATATTACTGATTTTACCGTATTTATAATCAAATAAATGCAGTCTATGTGAGCATTAAATCCTACACTGTAAAAATGTTTTGTTGGTTTAACTTAAAAAAGTAAGTAACCTGGTTAACTTAAAATTTTGAGTTTATTGAAATTAAAAATTTGAGTTGATACAATGAAGGAAATTTGTTTAATAAATAGAAACTCAAAATATTTTTGTATCTGAACCACATAAAAAAATTGATAAATCATGAAAATAGCACTATTTGGCATGTTTCACTGCGTCAGAGGAAAAAAAACACACACAATTACCCAATATGCTCAAAAAATGTTCATTGTATTAACTCAATTTTAATTTCAATGAACTCAAAATTTTAGGCAACCAGGTAACTTTGTTTCTAAATAATTTTTTTACAGTGTACAGTAAATTAAAAACATTCTAAAAATTCTGACCGGTAGTGTATTTTGTAAAATGTCAGTGTTTTTTTATTGGATAAAAAAAAAGTTGAATAAACTTATCTAAATGGCTTACAATGTATTTGATTATACTTTATTTTAAGGTGTCATTGTTACAGTGTCATTATATATTGAAGTACTGAATAATATTAAGTATCTACTTACTGTAGGGTTACGGTAGGATAGGGTTTGGTTGAGGGTTATTAATTACACTGTAAAAAAATGTGTTGGTTCTTGTTGGTTTAACTTAAAAAAGTAAGTAACCTGGTTGCCTTAAAATTGTGAGTTTATTGAAATTAATAACTTGAGTTGATACAATGAAAGAAATTTGTTTAATAAATAGAAACTCAAAATATGATTGTATCTGAACCACATAAAATTTTTGATAAATCATGAAAATAGCACAATTTGCCATGTTTCACTGCATCATCAAAAATAAAACACACACAATTACCCAATATGCTTACAAAATCTTTTAATAATATTTTAATAAAGGTTGTTGAATCTCAAAAAATGTTCATTGTGTTAACTTGAAATTTTAATTTCAATGAACTTAAAATTTTAAGGCAACCAGGTAACTTTTTTCTAAATAATTTTTTTACAGTGTAGAGATGCCACAAATGCCTGACTAATACGAAGGCTTAAATGACCCATTTTTGAACATAAACAGGATTGCCCTGTGCTCACGGCCCATCATTACAGCACACATGAGGTCATCTGTGTTTAGATTCACTGCATGTATGAGCCTATCCCACTGAAGCAACACAAAGGAATCATATCACACCAGCACTGTCAAACCTCACCCTATCTAATCACTTGGCCCTCTGCTTGTAGCAACAGCGCTTATAGGACGCTGGTCTATTTAGGGGAAAGCACTCGGGGTCCCACCATTGCTCTTTTGTCCAATGGCAGGCGGAAAAGATAACCCTGACCTGATAAATCTAGCTGTGATTGAAGCCAGAGGGATGCCTTAGCTGTTGTTCCTAGAGGGAGGGAAGGAATATGCATCCAGTTTCCCAGTATTATTGAGGATGTCCAGAAAACAGCCCCGTTATGCATTTGTCTGATTCATTTACTTTTTAAACAGCGTTTGGATAATCTTTTATCAGCACCCAACCAATCTTTCACTTAGACACAACCCTTAACTCGAACTGCTCCACAGGATGAAACATCAATGGCGATATCTAGCAGTTTTATGAGGTAATGCTCTTGCAATAGTAAAATCCCTTTCATACCAATGCAAACTGTCATGCTGGTAAATGTAGCCGTGTTCTCATCCCTACTCAATGTCAGAGCCTGCGAAGCAGAGCGTCGTGATGAATGAACCCAGGGAAGACACAGAATTTTGTGTCCAGTTTAAATAACAACGCAACATGCCAAAAAAAAAAGATCAGCGAGCATCTTCGGGGAAAAAATGGAACGCTTAGATCAGATTTCATTTTAATTGTCCAGTGATGCAATGCCATCTGGCTGAACCAGGAAGTATCAGAGATTCAAAAAGATCAGAGGTCATCCCTGCAGCCTTTCGACCATCCAGTCAAGAAGAAAACAGCGTACTGTCTCATCTTCAAAATGAAATCAGTCTGTTTTTGATGCAACGTGCATGTGGGTTTATTTAGCTATATTTTGTGGACAAAACTTTCATCAGATGTTAGCTAAACAGGCCTTTGGAGATGTAAAAATGATATTTTAAATGTTAAAAATGAAAAAAGTTTTTCATTAGTAATACAGTGCTGAACATATTAATGGTTACATTTCTTTTTTAAACAAGTAGCGCACTTTTCTATTTCGTAAAAGTGAATGTGAACTGCTGTTTACAACCCGTTTTACTTTAATGTGACAGTTTAAGAGGAAACTGGATATTTAACAACTAAAACAGCTAGACAAGACCTGGTTTTATGCATTGGGAATTGATTGAATTATGAGAAGTAGATGTTACATATCATAATTGAGAAGGACTGAATCAGAGTATGCTAAAGCAACATGTATTTGGATATAGTTTATCATTATCTAATGAGAATTTTGCACTAAAACTTTCAGTGCAAGACTTGTTTTCTGTTGTTTGTGCGAATTAATGAATGAATGAAGGATTGAATTATTATAGTCAGAAATTTGTGTATTGGACATATTTTCCCATGATTTTATAAACCATGTTTTCATTTAAATATACTTGCCACTTTAAAATATTATAAAGTCAAGAAATACACCTGCTCACAACATACAACAAACTGTTATATAGCACTTCCAAGTGCTTTTTAAGCAAACAATATAATGCTATTTTGTTTGTTCAGATAATGAGTGAAGCTATATTTTAACATATTAGTTTTAAAGAAACGATACTTGTGGTTTTATAGTTACCTTTATACAAAACCAACAGAAATCTATAGTACATATGCTAACAGAAAAATCATGGCAATTCATAACTAGTGTACATTTGGTCAAATTGGAGGATAATTCATATGAATTTGTATAATCTGTTTACGTGACGGTTTTGTTTAGGCGTGGGGTTAAGGGTGCATCTTCATGCTTAATTTTTTTTTTTAAATAGTACATTTTCATGATTCTCATTGTACAAAATAATACAAAATCACCACCTATAAATAGTTTTTTCCCCATAAGAACAGGTTGGTATATACTCGTTTAAATAGCTACAGCAGGTAAACGTGTGTGTGTGTGTGTGTGTGTGTTTGTGTGTGTGTGTGTGTGTGTGTGTGTGTGTGTATCCTTGTTTATATTACATTGTGGGGACCAAATTTCCTCATATGGATAGTAAAACCTGAGATGACCTACATTGTGGGAACCAGCCAGCGGTCCCCACTTTTCAAAAGGCTTATAAATCATACAGGATGAGTTTTTTTGAGAAAGTAAAAATGCAGAATGTTTTCTGTGATGGGTAGGTTTAGGGGCAGGGGCAGTGTAGGGGGACAGAAAATACAGTTTGTACAGTATAAAAACCATTACATCTGGAGAGTCCCCACAAAGATAGTGAACCAGACATGTGTGTGTGTGCGCGTGTTTGTGTGTGTGTGTGTGTGTGCGTGTGCGTGTGTGTGTGTGTGTGTGTGTGTGTGTGTAATAGTGATTCTGAATGGGTCTCTGGGATAAGGTTCCTGCAGTGGTGGGATGCCCATGAGGACATGGATAAGGGTGGACCCTCGTCGGCTTGCTTATATTCTAGGCATTCCCAGAATGCCGTGCTGGGAACGTGGGTTAGGATCTCCTTTCTGGTTCACGCATCTGCCCCCAACCCGTCATCGCCCTAGAATCACAAGCCGCAGCGTTTTGACTCTGTAATAGAGGAATCAGAGGATACCCAGAAAGAAAGAGAGAATAAAAAAAAGAGAACTCACAGAAATAGAGTGAGAAGTCAGCGGGATATAACTGGGCTCGTATCACGGCTGAAGTGTGTGAGTGTCTGTGTGTGTGTCGTTCTGTCTGTGACAAGCGGTGTTCTGTCTGTAACAGGATAGAGTTGCACTACAACTTGTTGCGTGATGCTAAATAAATGCTGGCATGTGTGTCCAGAAACATGACGCTTTGGCTGAAAAGGGTCACTCACCTCATGTCCACAGTGCCTGCAGATGCACAAGTCTCTCTGCATTAATGACAACCCATCGCATGCAACCTTTATATTCCTCCGCTGTCCCATCAACACCATTATGTGACAGGGCAAAGCTTTGCTAACAAGGACATCAGCGAGATAATACAGGTCTTTAAAGTCCCTCTCACTTCTCTATGGCGCCACTCCTGTTCCAAGTGAGCTGTCATGCTATCTACAGTCTGCATGATCATCAACCTTAAAGCAGCATCCTAACCAATTAAAACCAGGTAAGAGAAGAAGTAAAACATCTAAATAGAGGAATAAAGATAACCATTAAAACATATAAGAGTATATAAAAAGAAATAACAAAATATGCTCCTCAAGTGCACAAGACCTGATCCTGATGTTAGCATGTTGCTAAGCTAATGGCACAATACAATAGATGGAACTGTTTTCTATCAATAATTTGTGCCTGTGAGCATTAGATAAATTAATAAATCAATATAAAATGTAATTTATTCCTGTGATAAATATACTTAAAATTGCACTAAACTTATATTGGCAGAAAAGGCTATGTATATTTGGTTTATACTTGTACTCAATCTTTTGAGCAAAATATATATAATAGTATAATTCAGTTGTCTAAGTATACTTGGCTTGTACTTATATTTCATCTTTTAAATGAGTAGCCTATTATGTACTTGTTTCACATAGTTTTACATACAGTCTTGTAAACTTACATTGTTTGAAAATATTGATTTATAAAGTTCATAATTCTGAGTAGGCTAAAAAAATCTAAATTTTTATGTATGCTCCACTGGTAGTGTAGATAGAAATTGAAATAGGTGCTACACTTCCACGTTTACTACTAATACACTCTAAAAAATGCTGGGTTAAAAACAACCCAAGTTGGGTTGAAAATGCACCAACCCAACAATTGAGTTGTTTTAACCCAATGGTTGAGTTGTTTTACCCCATGGTTGAGTTGTTTTAACCCAGTGGTTGGGTTAAATGTTGCTTAAGACAACCCAATTGCTGGGTAAGAACAACTCAACCATTGGGTAAAAACAACCCAATTGTTGGGTTGGTGCATTTTCAACCCAACTTGGGTTGTTTTTAACCCAGCATTTTTAGAGTGTACACATACTCTAAAGTATACTTAAAAACGTAAAAAATACTTTATAAAATTAACTTGAAGTATACTTTTTTCACTAGAATTATGGGTCTAGCCAAACCATATAATTAAAAGAGATCTCTTCATATTTTTGTCCATGTAGTGTACGGTTTATTGTGCCAGAAACATACAGACTGCTCAAATCCATTTCTAATCTTCTCTTGCCCCTCTCGGGCAGCTCTGGTATTCCAGATGGATATATTGACCCACCTTCGGCCCATTAGCCCAGAAACACAAGGTCACAGAGATGTACAATACCCCATGTGTTTTCTGCTCTAGCTTTGCCAGATCTCCCTCATGTCATTAGGCCAAGTTCATTAGCTCTTGTGCTGTCTGTGATCAATAACGCCTCTGTGCCGAATCCCCCAAACTGTACCGCAGGGTCAGTTATTGACTAGAACAAAGTGAATATATTATACAAACACAACTACGATCAATGACTCGCGCTGCCTGTCAGGTCCAACTAATGGAGGATACAAGCGCTTTCAGAGAAGGGTCAAATCCTCCGTTGGACTTAATTAACAAGAAATTCCGATAAGCTCTCTGAATGGCATGCAGCACTGATGAGAAACACTGCTGAAGCTCAGTGATAATGATGGACACATTCATTATAATTAAGTACACAAGATCTCATTGCTAGTGATGATATATCAAAGATGGATCAAACACTGCGTCTGGATTGACTGTGGCAAATTAAATATACATGATGAATATGTGGTGGAAACATACTAAATTAAAGTGTTAATTTAAGATTATATCATGTCATTTATTTAATAATAATAATAATAATAATAATAATAATAATAATAATAATAATAATAATAATAATAATAATAATAAATCAATAAAATAACCTCATTTTGAGATGAGTTGAGATGATCAGTTGTATTAATTATGTTAGAAGTATAAAAACATTCATCTTTAATTAATCTTTAAAATCAAAATAAACACTTTAAAGAGTGATTCATTGTGCATGTTATAATTGATTGATAATACGATTTTTTTGAGCAGCAAACCATCATATTAGAATGATTTTTGAAAGAGCATGTGACACTGAAGACTGGAGTAATGATGCCGAAAAATCAGCTTTGCATCACATGAATAAATTAATGTCATACACAAAATACACTATACTGACAAAAGCATTGGGACACCCCTCCAAATTATTGAATTCAGGTGTTCCAATCAATTCCATGGCCACAGGTGTATAAAATACAAGCACGTATGCATGCAGACGCTTCTACAAACATTTGTGAAAGAATGGGTCGCTCTCAGGAGCTCAGTGAATTCAAGTGTGGTACTGTGATCGTTGCTATCTGTGCAATAAGTCCATTCATGAAAATTCCTCACTACTAAATATTACACAGTCAACTGTTAGTGATATAATATCAAACTGGAAGCAATTGGGAATAACAGCAACTCAGCCACAAATGGTAGGCCACGTAAAATCACAGAGCGGGCTCAGTACATGCTGAGGCACACAGCACGCAGAAGTCGCCAACTTTCTGCAAAGTCAATATCTACAGACCTCCAAACTTTGTGTGGCCTTCAGATTAGCTCAAGAACAGTCCGTAGAGAGGTCCATAGAAGGGGTTTCAATGGCCGAGAAGCTTCATCCAAGCCTTACATCACCAAGTGAAATTCAAAGCGTCGGATGCAGTGGAATAAAGCACGCCACCATTGGACTCTAGAGCAGAGGAGACATGCTATCTGGAGTGACAAATTACGCTTCCCTGTCTGGCAATCGCACTTGCCAGGATAAAGGCCTGACTGCATTGTACTTAGTGTAAAGTATGGTGGAGGGGGGATTATGGTGCGGGGTTGTTTTTCAGGGATTGGGCTTGGTCCCTTAGTTCCAGTGAAAGGAACTCTTAATGCTTCAGGAATCCAAGACATTTTGGACAATTTCATGCTCCTAACTTTGTGGGAACAATTTGATAATGGCCTCTTCCTGTTCCAACATGACTACGCACCAGTGCACAAAGCAAGGTCCATAAAGACATTGATGAGCGAGTTTGGTGTGAGGAACTTGACTGGCCTGCACAGAGTCCTGACCTCAACCCGATAGAACACCTTTGGGAAGAATTAGAGCAGAGACTGTGAGCCAGGCCTTCTCTTCCAACATCAGTGCCTGACCTCACAAATGTGCTTCTAGAAGAATGGTCAAAAATCCCATAAACACACTCCTAAACCTTTAGGAAAGCCTTTCCCGAAGATTTGAAGCTGCACCCAATTTATACATAAGCTATGCTGCAGTCTGTTCCAATATCACAGTGGAAACAGTGTTTTAATAGATGTTATGGTTGTAATTGTGCCTTGTGGAAGGATAAGAATTGTGTACTCTGGCCTGAACAACCAAAAAAGCACCTGCTACCATAGTGTGAAGTTTGGCCCTTTTTCTAAATCACTACATTAACACACACATTAGACACACAGCAGCACAGGAAGGAGGTGCTCTCTCATAAGACACTGCCATTGGCATGTAAGCAGGTGTGTGTATGTGTGTGTTTCTTTAGCGCCACACATCAAACACAGCTGTACGCTCACAGCTGATGATCCTTAGGGTGCTTTCACATCTCTAGTTCGGTTCATTTGGTCCGAACCAAGGGCAAACAATTATACATTGTTGCATTTTTCAGATTTTTTGGTTCCTTTTCACACCACACTGATTGCTTTGGTCCGAACCAGTTGAAACGAACCAAAACGCAGGCACGTGACAACATCCACATCACTCATTGGCCATGGCGTATTTCCTAAACTGCTTTTCGATTGGTCAGAATTTACGTGTGGGAAAATTCCAACAGGCGAGGCAAAGCCAGCAAACTATAATAACACTATGGAGAGACGACTGCGCGGGCCAGTTTTGTCCCTGGCCATAATCTACTAAACGGTGTGTATTTACCACAGTATGCAAACAAAACATTTCTATGATGAAGTTTGGGTGCGACATGAAAACAACGTTCTAATGCACTGCAGACGGCGAGCGCGCATCGCTCGTCACTTCAAGAGGAGGCGTGTATTAATTATTAACTCTTGACATGCTTCCATCTTCCGAAAATATTGCCAACGATCTATCAGGTAATAATATCATGCACACAATGTCAGCGCAGCTCACTACGGCAGCTGGTTCAGTCCAAAAATGATCAGTACTTTTGCAGTTGGTTCTGTTCGAGGTCGGATCACGTTCTCACCACAAACAAACCGCTCCAGAGTTCGTTTGAAAACGTACCGAGACCACCTCTTCAAGGAGGTCTCGGTACGCTTGTTTGGTCCGCTTTTGGTGCGCACCCGAGTGCGATTGCTGCTTTCAGACCTGACCAAACGAACCGCACCAAAGAGGGAAACGAACTCTAGTACGATTCAACCGAACTAAATGAGGCAGGTGTGAAAGCACCCTTAGACTGCAACTGTTCCTGCATCTGTCTGCACCTCTGGCACGGGTATTCCTGTGCTTGAGCAATTCTCAAAAGTTCACATGGAAACAGCTAACATGCGTATATCACTCTACAGACACCAGGAGACATGTAAATCCAGAATGTGTGTTCAATCATAACTTACTGCTGTCTGCGTGTTATCCCTACTTTAATCATGACACAATTGTGTCTTTAACTCTGAGCTGACATGTAATATTTATTGACACGGAGACAGACCAATAGAACAACAGAACGAACAACAGAATGAACAATAGAAAGACAGAATGAACAGATAGAATGACAGATACACTTGAGATAGAACAACAGAGGGAATGTACAACAGATAGAACAATAGGAAGACAGAATGAACAACAGGTAGAATGACAAAATAAATGATAGAAAGACAGGAAAAACACTATATATAACAACAGAACGGACAATAGATTGACAGAATGAACAATCAAACAAATGACGGACGGACGGACGGACGGACAGACAAATAGATAGATAGATAGATAGATAGATAGATAGATAGATAGATAGATAGATAGATAGATAGATAGATAGATAGATAGATAGATAGATAGATAGATAGATAGATAGATAGATAGATAGATAGATAGATAGATAGATAGATAGATAGATAGATAGATAGATAGATAGATAGATAGATAGAAGCAATTTCATGCAAGCACAGAATTAAGTATCTGAGGAAGAACCGGTGGAATATGGGAACAATTAATTTTTCCCATCATGTGCTGCTTCAAGCTGTCTATACCAGCCAAACCAAACCATTATGAAGTGAAACTGCGGCTTCAAATGATCCTCTTCTGATTGGAGAAAATAGTTTTTCAGTAGCATTAACCCAAATGTTTGTCATAGGGGACATAATCCTTTCTCCTCACCATTGAAAAATCACAGAACCCACATGATTGCTAACATAATATTTGGTTAACTCGAAGAGAAGAGCTTTGTAATAAAATAGAGAGATGGGCTCTTGTTTTCAATCATCCGCTTAATTAAGGCTTCATTTCTCCCTGGACAGCTGTAATTATTGATGGTTTCCATAGCAATGAACTTGTGGGGCCACATTTATCATGCTCAAGCTATCATGCTAATTGTTCGTTTTTGTGTGAGCTTAAACCCAGTTGACATTAAAAGAAAGAAATAATATGTGTCTAGTTCTGTTCTCCTAGAGACTGAACAGGCCCAGTACAATTGTTTCTTTCAGGCTTTTTCATTAATGCTAATGCTGCACTTCCAAAAAACCAAGCTTAAAAGAGCCTAAGGGGCGGTTTACACAACACTGTTTTCAACTAAAATGGGGAAACTTTTTATGCATTTTGGCTAGGGCTGTGCAATATATCGAAATGATCGAAATATCGCAAATGTACAAATCGCAATATGCATATCTCAACGGCACGCAATATCTGAATGATTTTAATAGGCTACTTCAACATTGTGAAAAGTGTACTTTTTTGATCGACATATAGCAGAGAATAGACTGGGTGGGCACATGATTGTTACTTATGTGACTTGCTTGAAATTAAAAAGGGTTATTAAATGCAATAAATTGCATTTGAATGCGAAAAACTTGCGTGCTTCTAGTAAACACAGAAACTGGCGAATGGCGGTCTTTCGAATCAGCTTTGACCGAGACTCTGGAAGACTTGGAGTTAAGCTTTTCTCTGAGAAAAGAACAAAGAACGGCACTGAAGTCATTCTTAAGAAGGGAAGATGTGTTCTGAGTTTTCCCGACCGGATACGGCGAAAGTTTAATCTGTCAACTAGCTCTGCTTCACCTTCGGTACGCCGTGCAGAGGGAGTTTGAAAGACAACCGTTTATCCCGCCCCTCGGATTGAGCCCTGTCTATGGTGAGTTTCCAGACCAAACATCTTGATGTGGGTCTGGCTTGTCAGGCTAGCATAGCCCTAGTTTTGGCCATTAATTTACATGACAAAAGCGTTTTGGGGGTCTTAAAAACACAAGTTTTGAAAACGAATTCAAAGTGCATGTTTTTGAAAACGATACTCTAAAACTGAAAAACGCAAATGTGTGAAAATAGTGAGGTAATACATGTTCAGTGTTTGGGCTCACAGAGCCCTATCATACATGCAGCGCAATGTGATGCCAGGCACAACGCAAGGGTTTTTTGTTAGTTTCAGCCCGATGCAGTTATCATTTTCACATCCAGCGTCACATTGTTTAAATAGTAAATGCACTCGCGCCCATCTGTTCACCCATGGTAGTGCTGGTCTGAAAATGAGGTGTGTTCAGGCGTTCATTGTTGGCGTGTTGCTATTTTGAGGAAACTGAAAACGACTGCGCCATTGACCAACAAAAACCTGGTCTACAGTCAATAGCGCAGTATTTTTTTGTGTTATGTAAATGGCACATTAGTAATATGGGCCTATAGGTGGGTGCACAACGCATGTACACTCTTTTTACACACATAGGGATGCGCAGCAGCACACAAACATTTTAAATGTTTCAAAAAAGATTCCTCTCTGGAGAAGCATTCAGTCTTTCCACCATGTAAATATTGAATCTGTCATGGTGCATGCGGAACTGGCTTTTAAAGGGAACGGGAGATGAAACTCTGATAAATTTATTGCACGTTACACTCAAAACACACCCATGACTCATTAAGAGAATAGAGTTTTGGCTAGATTAGACACTTTTGGAACATGCACCTGGTGTGCTGACTGTTTTTTCCGTCATGTAACTAGCAAAAATGGATTCGGACACACCCTAAGTGCACCTGCGCCATGCACTTCCGACCGTAAAAATAGGGCCTATAGTGTTTCTTTACCTATGTTCCCTACAAATTGACATCGCCAACTACTGGCCTGCCATGAATAGTACAGCTTCTTAGTCATTTTCGCGGATCCGTGTAAATGGGGATTGTTTTGACAATGGTATCGTCTGTATCGGAATGGTATCGGAAAGTGCCAAGGAAAACCGTATCAGTTTTTAGTACATCATTGTCATGGAAACATACCCTAAGGTGGCTTGCTGGTCTTAGTTGGTATACCAATCTTGTCAAGATGGTGTTCAACTGGTTTATCTAGCTTAGCAAGTTCACACCACAGCTATAATGATAACGGCACAGATAAATTATATCATTGGAATCACTTTCAGAACAATTTTATCCCGCTGATGAATAATAAAAACATTGACAGCAAATCAGAATCCATTCTGCATTAACGTTCTCCGCTGGTGAGGATGTTAATATAGTTATCTTTATATTTATCATTCTTGGTGTGAACTTCCCTTTTTGCGGTAGCTCTGTATATTCCTATGGCATTCCTGTCAAAGAGTAATTAGCTGGTGAAAAGGATTTACTTATTGTAGAGTTAACTAAAGTTATCGTGAGCATTGTAATGTTTAAAGCAGATGTCAAAAAAAATATAAGTAGATCGGGAAGATTTTAAAAATAACAGCTCATTCATCTGCAAGATCTTCTCTTCATGCCGTAAGGAATACAAACCGGAAGATAGACCACAATGGGTGGAGCTACACACTGTCAGAAAAAAAGGTACATTACTGTCACTGGGGCGGTACCCTAAGGTACAAAACCAAAAAGGTACTAATATGTACTGTGGCAAGGGGGGCGTGGTTTAGCGAGGTCTACAGCGGGAGAGAGAGCCGCGGGACGAGCGGTAAGTGAGTGGGTTGGACGCAGATTAATAACACCTGTATCTTGTTCCAGTAATGGGCGTGGAGAGAGGATGAAACACCAGTGGAACCGGAAGCCAGGAAGAGAGAGAGCAGGACTGTTGACGCGATCCCCAGAGACTGAGTTACCCCGGAAGCCGGAAGTGCCGACCCGGAAGTGATCGTTGTGTTGAGAGAAACCACACTTTTGAGTGTGTTGAAAAGTGTTTGAGTATTCTAAATAAAGAAGAGCGTCAACAGTCCAGCCGACACCCGTGTCCTCTTCCTTCCACACCCACAAACACGTTACATGTACATTTAAGGTACTACTATCTTTAAAGGGATCCCCTGGTGTTGAGACTTGTATGGCTTAATATAACATAAATGATGTCTCTTACTGAAATATGTAGTAGAAAACCCATGAAAGATCTACGTTTTTAAAAAAAATGATTTTATATTTGGACTATGGGCGGCACCATTTTGTTTGCGTTCTAGGTTGATGACGTAGAATGGTTGCACTCGGCAATCAGCTGGCGCTACCCGTAGCTATTTTTACCAAAACGCAACTCGAAAATTGTTTCAGAGTTAAACAAAACCAATGAATTGCTTTGTATTGTACTTAAAAACACACTCAAACATACATGTGCACACAAACTCTCTCTCTCACAGACTCACACACACCCCAACCGATCGGCAAGGATACACACACCCGCACTTTGTGGAAGAGAAAGTACTGCAAAAACTCATAAGCCGCGACTTTGAACATGCCAAATTTCTATGGACATTGCAATGACCATAATATGACGTCACACTCTACTGCGTCTTTTTTGCAAAACATAATTCAACATATAATACATCAAAATGTAAAAATAACATGCAATCTACTCCACATTACTATTGGATTTTACTATTAGTATTACTACATTAAAGATTTAAATGCACAAAAAAGTTAGCATTCTTTTAATTGAGCTAAGAGGTCATGCCCGTGACATATCAATCTTCTATAGGTCACACATCTTCACGTGATATGAATTTGCAGGGGTAAGTTCACCCAACTTTAACATTGAAACGCAGTGAAATTCACATGAGCCTGCGTTTCTTCATGAGGTTGCCGTTCTTTCACGTTTTCATGCGTATAAATGGAAGTCAGAGGAATGAAATGTATGGTGCGCCACTTTATCCTTAGCGTAGATATTAGCATATAGAGGAACAACTTGTTCCAATCTAGTCTTTATCTATTTAAGTGGGCTTCCCCCACTCATCAGATGTCTTCATCAGACTCCCCCGACCACCGAGGTCACACCAGGTCACCCCACTATAAGTATACTTACCCGTGTAATATTTAAGAACAAGGTTGAGAGATACTATAGCCAAACCAGGATTGAACTGAGCCCACTTTAATGACCAAATCAACTCAGGTTACAAATGAGAAGGGGCCTCCCAGGCCCCAGTGCTCACCACCTTATGCTCTCCTCAACAATGGCCTGCTAAAAACCCCACAGCGGCCTGACGACTACTCCTCTTTCCCACGGTGAAGAGCGCCTGGCCCCGTGCCCCCCTCCACAGCATATAAAACAGCCAAGCTTTAGAGGAGGCCAGCTTTGGAGAAAGATGGGGCGCCATGCTGCAGCGTACATCATAAATTATGGGTTCCCCAACAACACACACACATTCAGTTGCAAACTATAAGAAGTGTGCCCTCTTGTAGCTCCCATACTTTTACAATCTGTGGTCTTGACACCGTGCTCTCGTTCCAGCCATAATGAAGGATTTCTTGTCATTTTAATTGGATCAGGTAAGGTTGGGAACATTTTGTCTTAATTAGGAGACAGGAGAGCGTTAAGTTGCAGGTTTATTAAACGTATTAATTGTGAAATATAGCTGTCTAGATGGATTATTAGGGCGCCTGCACCCTATAGTTTACGCTCCATAACACTGCCAATTGATCTTATTAGGGCAAATGTGATGTTCTATCATGCAAGTAAAATCAAAACTTACTCAGAGTAGGCATTTGTTGACCAATGATAACATCAGAGAGATGGGAATAGGGCTGTTTGCACATTCCGAATTGATTTCAAAGAGTCTCGATTTCAAAGACACTCTCGAAATCCATCTTTGGCATTCCTATCAGTTCTTTATTGCATAAGCACGCTTACTCTTACACATACATTTATAATTGACAAGTCACACGCATGTAACGTATCGCACTATCAAATTGAACTGACAAGACTCTAGCAACAAATAACTGTTTATTAGCCATGCACTGTATAAAAGTCATTGTTAGCATGCACTGGTGTGTATCATACATGCACTTTGTGAGGGAACCGAGGAAATGCATATACTCAGCTGTCGGCCAACACAAACTTTAGCTTTATAGCTAGCTGGGACTTATATTGTCCTCTGCTTCTACAAAAACCACACAAGCATGGCAAAAGTTCTCAGAAGACTGATTCAGGTTACATGCCTCCAATTGAAAGTCGTCTTTCTACACATTAACCCATTACATATGTTTTAACTGCCCGGTTCACATACACGCAAAAAACGAAACTACACTATTTTTACTGTAATTGAAGACCCTTAGTGATACTACAACAACAAATGACTTCAGATAAAGCTGACTCATTGCAAATGGGTTCAACCACAAATGTAATTCAATAGACTTCTAATTACTCAACCTACTGTTTCAGCAAAATCCCCATTATGAGTTAAACGAATTTGTGCTGGGTCGTTTTGCTTTGTGAACAATATCAATGAAAATTGGGCTGTTGTAAAACTAGTCAAATCTGAATCATTGAGCGCTTCAGAAGGCCCAGATGCTGTATATGAAAAGTGATG